>NW_022589733.1:7165679-7373759 GCF_004348235.1 Phoca vitulina | reverse complement strand
GGAGAAGCCAACAAGCCCGTCTGATTCTGTGTCCAGCTTGGATGCCGGAGCCAAAGCTTTACAATCTCCTTGGCGCTGCAAGCATCACCCTCGGCAACTGAGCATTTCCTCTCGACAGTGATTGCCCTAGAGGCCCAGCAACCCAGCACGAACCCGAAGTCATCCCGGGTGCTGACTTCAGCAAATCTACCTGTTACGGACATGGGTGCTAGAGCCCCACAGACCTGGGCTTGAATCCTGCCTCTGCCATGTGCCGGCTGGGCAGCACCGGATGTGTCGTTGACCCTCTCTGAGTCTCCAGTTCCTCATCTGTAAATGGAGGGTATTTGGTTACTGATCTCAAGGGAGTGTTTCTAGGACTAAGTGAGATGCTACATATTAAGAGCTCGTTTGCCTGGTCCAGTATAATGACAGAATAGATGTTTTAAGAAAAAACCTTCCTACTACATAACACACATTCACAAAAAAAAAAAAAAAAATGTTGGATAAAATATTTTATAAGAAGGCACTTTTTCTTCTAACTCATGAGTGAGCTGGCAAGAAAAGCAAATGAAATCCTTGGAGACCAGAAGCAATCAGAATGCTCCAAAGCAGACAGAAAGTAAGCACGGACTAGTGTTTGCCTGAGAAGCAGCTGCTAACACCTGGCAGACATAAGCCTTCGCAGTAAAGGGGCTCTGGTGTGCAGAGCAGTGAAGACAAGGCTTGGGACCCGAGCAAGGTAGCTGTTTAGACTGGTGACCCCGAAAGGTGACCCCCTCAGTAAGCGAATTAGGATAAAAAATATCATCCCATATCTCAATAAATCTGTTACCGAAAACAACTCGCCATCCCACAGAGGAGAGACCATGGAGGTTTTCTTACCAGTCTCCCCGGAGAACTTAGTCATGAGCCTAACTTGGGTGTCGAGTCAGAATCCATTCACCAAATCTATATATATGGCACAAAAAGCCCTCTGCCAACTATTTTTTTTCTTAAAGTGGTCCCATATTGGTAGCTATCATCAGGAAGAGTGGCAGAAGCAAATGTAAATTTCCTCTAGAGTACTGCCCCAACATACTAGGCCTCAAACCATTCCTACAGATAAAGAGCCAAGACAATATGACTTCATAAGAAAAACTCACAAAATCACAAGGAAACAAAGCACCATGAGAATAAGACCTGAAAATCCGTACATGTATGGACAAACAGAAACGGATCATAAAACCAACCATGTCTAGTATGTTTTTAGAACTAAATAAAACTTTTAGAAGTACAGTATACACACAACTACATTGGTGAATCTTAAAAACATACAGTTGAGTAAAAGAAGTCAGACACAGAAGGGTTCATATTGTGTTATTCCATTTAGGGGAAGTTAAAAATAGCCCAGGCCATCTATGGTGGTAGAGGTCAAAGAGTGGTTTCTGTGGAGAAGAAGGTGGGTGAGATAGGAAGGAAATGAGGAGCTTCGGGGGTGCTGGTCAGGTTCTGATTGCCCACCTCGGGGGGTGGTTGTGTCTTATATTCACTCCTTGAAAATTTATCAGGCCATAAACCTATGATTTCTGCACTTCTCTCTATATAATTTATACTTCTATTTAAGCAAAGAAATGGGTAACTTAAATAAATTAGACACAGCATGAGGGGAAATTAGTGAACTGGACAACAGGTCTGAAGGAATTACTCAGACTAGAGCACAGTGAGAAACAGAGGTGGAAAAATTGGAAGAGGAGAGTTAAAAACCAGAGAGAGTAGAGGGAAAGGTCTAGCATACATCTAATGTGCATTTTGGGAAGAAGGGATAAGAAATTAGAGGGGAGATAATATTCAAATAAGAATAGTTGAGAATTTTCCATAATTAATGGAAATCACCAATCCTCATGTCTTAGTCTGTTTGGGTGGTAATAACAAGACATCATAGACTGGGTGGCTTATAAACAAGCATGTATGCCTCACCATTCTGGAGGCTGGAAGTCCAAGGTCAAATTGCTGGCAGATTCTGTGTCTGGTAAGAGTTCACTTCCTGGTTCATAAACCACTGTCTTCTCACTGTGGCCTCACATGGTGGAAGTGATGAGCTGGGGTCTCTTTTGTAGGAGTATTAACCCTGTTTGTGAAGGCTCCACTCTCATGAGCGGATCACCTTCTAAAAACCCCACCTCTTAGTACCATTGCATTGGGCATTAGGTTTCAACATATAAATTTTGTGGAAATGAAAACAGTTACTCACCTGTTTAACACCTCATATTCAGGAATCCCAAGCCATATAAATAAATAAGCATCCATGTCTAGACGTATCTTAGGGAAAGAACACCAAGGACAAAGAGACGTTCTTAAGAGCATCTTGAAATGAAAGGGATATTACCTACGAAGGACCAGCAACTAGAATAATAACTGACTGATCAATAACAACAGAGTCACGGCACGGAGTGAGCATTTAACAAATGGCAGCTATCATTATTAGTGCTCGTAATAGCGACAATAGTGGAAATATTCAAATCTCAGCTCTGCCATGGTCTTAGTTG
This sequence comes from Phoca vitulina, assembly GCF_004348235.1. NCBI lineage: Eukaryota > Metazoa > Chordata > Mammalia > Carnivora > Phocidae > Phoca > Phoca vitulina. Next base: position 7,371,252 of record NW_022589733.1, on the reverse strand, counting down.
TGTAATCTGGAGGAAGTCATCTAACTTTTAAGAGCTTTGGTTTCCTTGTCTTAAAAACAGGGTTTGGGGATGCCTGGGTGGCTTGGTCGGTTGAGCGGCTGACTCTTGATCTCAGCTCAGGTCTTGATCTCAGGGTCATGAGTTCAAGTCCCGCACTGGGCTCTACACTGGGTAGGGAGCCTACCCCAAAACAACAACAACAACAACAATAGGGCTTTGGTAAAGCTGAAAAGAGGTAAAATAAGTCAAATATTTGGCACTTAGTTAATGTAAAAATAATGTTGGCTACAAGATCAACCCCCTGTTGGGCCAGAGCAGGAGTGATGAGAGTCAAGTTCATCTCAAATTATTCCCAGAGGCTACTACCCCAGGATTCTCACTGGAAACCTCAATTTAGTTCTCCAACAATAGAAAGTGTTTATCTGAAGAATGCCAGCTAAGGGCAGACGTATGCAGAAGCTTCAAGAAAGGAAAGGTAATGGAAATCCATTCCTCACGCCAGTCCCAGGCCACTTCCATTTCTGGGGACAACACTCCCTACACACCCACACCCTCATTTGTCCATCAGATGAAGAAACATGAATCTAATAATCATCCTTACAAGTGCATTCTGCTTGTCAGTCCAATGTGACAACCTGTAATCACAATGAGATGTCACAGAGACTTTGCAAAGTTAGCAGAGCAGGTTGAGAATCAGAGACTCAGAAGGATGAATGGTTTGCCCTGGGAAATAGTGCACATACACGGAGGGCAGAGCTTGAATCCAGCTTGAATCTGGCTCACCCTGCTGTCTCCCATCTGGGGCCTGGCCATGGACTTGAAAGCTCTCCCCCAGATCTTGAAATAAATGGCTCTCTGTCATCATTCAGGTCTCAGCTCACACGTCCCCCTTTCAAAAAGATCTTCCCAATTCATTCTCTACTGTTGCCCCCTTTTCACTTCCAAAATAGGACTCCCCATCATTCCTAGTTACCTACTATTGGTTGTCCATTTGTTGGCTGCCTTTATTCACCAGAGCATCACCCAGTGCCTACCAGAGGGCATGGCACACGGTAGCCAGTCCGTAAATGTTTGTGAAATGAATAAATTTAAGTCAAGTGAACTCATAAAATTGAGTGAGCTCGTTTATGCTGTTATCTCTAATTAGGTAAAAGCTATACCATCACTGAACAGGGGTCAAAAACTATATATATATATATATTTCTCCTTGCAACCCTTGACCACCCACGCTGAGCAGCGCTCACTGGACAGAAAGCGCTGGACGAATAAAAAAGGGAATGGTTCATGAGCATGACCATGTGTCTCTCCTGCATGCTGCCCTTTCTCAGTCTAAGCCATTCCTGGAACAGAAGAACCAAGACCACTAGGAATTAATAAAACCATCCCTAGAAGCCATCTCTCACCTCTTGAGTCCCCATTCAATTACATGAAGACAGTGAACGGGAGTGCATTCGCACCTGGTGATACCTTTTAGAAAGCTTCCTCCTGCTTATCTACTTTTGTTTTCTGGCTCTAGGCCTTTGCTGAGTCCCATCCCATCTCTGGATGGTACAGAGGAGGGTAGAAAAGGGAGGCGAGAGAGGAAGGAGGTGGAAATACATTGAAACAAAAAAAAAAAAGAGAGCGAGGGAAAGAATGAAACAGTGTAAAGTTGGTCACACATTTGTCATTAAGTCAAAGCCAAATCCCAGTGTTTGTGTGAGGTAGAATTATCTCATTCTTTTAGCCTGTGAGTCTCTGTGATCCACCAGTCAAGTATGTGATTGGATTTCGGCTCAACAAAACCTTAAATTACACACCTATTGTGCTTGAGCTAAGCCTAGTTTCACAGTTTTGGAGAAGGCCTCTCCCAGCTTCCTTGGCAGTGTTCGATCCAGCGCCCGCTCTCAGTGGCTGGTTGATGAATGAGTAATAGGATTAGAGTCTCATCTCGAGCCACATGGTAATTGTCATGTTGGGTGCAGGGACAAAGGCTGGGATGATGGATAGGGGCTGCAGAGTGGAGGTGGGCCTGTTCCCCCACATGTGCCCACTGACATTAGATGGACAGGCCAAGGGCTTCCAGGAGGACAGGGCCATGTCCTGGGAAGAGGCCGGCTGGCATTTACCAAGGGTCTCCCAGGGTCAGCGACCATGCTGGGCACCTTCACAGAACATATCTATCTTACTGAATGCTCAAAACTGCTCCCTGAGGTGTGGGAGGGGCCATCTTTGGGGGTTTTTTCCTGCCTAACATCTATTCCCCACTTCTGGATACAGGACCCTCCTTTTCATGGGAAACCAAGCCATCCCCACTTTCAGAGGAAGTTTCTGATGGGACTAACTCTACCTCCAGCTCCTGGAAAGGTCATGTGACCAAGCTCATCAGAGACCCTAGCGTCCATTGTAGAACTGTGGCCTGGACCCCCGAGCAACAGGCATGTTTGTTCCGCGGGGCCAGTGAAATGGCAGAAACTGAATCAGTGGGGGAAGCAGGAAAAGCAGCCACCAAGGGACATAAAGTTAGGCAGTGGAATTTGGAAAGATAGGGCCATGTTTTCTCTTTCTACTAACACCTCTCCCTCTAAGACTAAGGTCAAGTCCACCCACTGCATTTCTCAGCAAATAAAAGCTAGTAAACACCCTTTCTGGCTCAAGACAACTTGACCTGGTTTTTCTGTCCAAGTGAATTCTCTTGTCCATTTTACAAATGAGGAATCAAAGCTCACAGTAGTCGGGCCACCTACTCAAGGTCACACAGCTCCTGAGTGGCCGAGCTGGGATTTGACCCCCAGCTTTTTTGTTCCAAGCCCTGCATGCTTTCCCACATACTGTCCATCTCCACCAGACAGCTGTGGAGGGCCCAAAGACTCTGATGCCGTGAAGGAAGCAAAAAACTAGCAGCCTGGGAGACCCAGGGCACATTTTGGGGTGAAGAAGGCCAAGACCTGGTTTCCCTTTCTGCCAAAATCTCTGTCTGGCCATTGCTCACGTTCTTTCCCTCTCTGGGCTAGAGTCCACAGAGGTTTCGAATGATGAACTTAACAAGAGCTTTGGAGACAGACTCCTGACCTAAGTTCAAATTCTGACTCACCAGTTTATTCCAGTTAAGTGACTTTGCACAAGTCTCTTATCCTCTCTAACATCAATTCATCAGGCCTCTCTGGAACTGTTGACCTCGGGGTTGTTTTAAGCCACGATTTGCAGCCTGCTGCTTCTGCAACACAAGCCCTGGCCCCTCCCACCCATTCCTCACCAGCTTCGCTCTGTTTACAGGAAAGAGCACAGCTGATCGTCCTGTCCCCATCTATGAAATAGAAATAAGTATACCTCCCCCTTATGGTGACTATGAGGATTAATCAGATGAAATATAGGTGGCTATTATGCTTTCAGGCTGCAAGGAACAGAAAAACCCATTTACTGTGATTTAAATAGAGGTATAGTTTTCTTGCATAACAAGACATCAGGAGTAGACAGTTACCTGATTAGCTCAAGGGCTCTAGGATCCACTTGGCTTTCTTTTGCCTTATGGTCACAAAGTGGCTGCAGCAGCCCTAAATACAGAACTCTCAGGACAGAAGGCTTCCATTCCCACATCTTTTTATACAGAGAGCGCCCAGCACACATCCCCTTATGCCTCATTGGCCAGCACTGGATCACATGACCATCTATTGCTGCCCCGCACAATCCTTATACCTCATTGGTCAGCACTGGATCACATGACCACCCTTTGCTGCCCAGCAACCATCCCCTTAAACTTCATTGGCCAGAATTGGACCACATGACCACCCTTTGCTGCAGAGCACACTTCCCCTTACACCTCTTTGGCCAGACTGGATCCCCCGAGTTGCAAGGGATGCTGGGAAGACAAACTTTTGGGAAAAGGGAATTCGGTGCTTCTTGAGTGGCTTTGCCAATCTTTCTTTATCCTCTGGTCCTCTAATAACAGGAATAAGGAGGAAAGTGACCACCCAGGAGACAATCACTAGCAGTCACCAGATTATATAAAGTGCTCTGGGCAGAATCTGGCGTATATAAAATATTCCGTAACTGGAAGTATTATTATTATTATTATTATTATTATTACACTAAATGTTCTGTCGATCTCACAGAAAATGGCCTTTTCACCACCCTAACTCTCCTCAGTGGCAAGCTTCAGGAAGCACAGCACCTGCCGGCTTCCAGCTTTGCCTGCCTTCCTGCGCCCACGTAACTGCCAGGAACAGACAGCTCGTGCTAGACGGAGGCTCTGCTGTGGAACGGCTGCCCTGTTCCTTGCCACAGAAAGCAGAGAGAGACCTGAAGCTGAAAGATCCCGTGGAAAGCAGATTTGGGAAGCCAGCTGCAACAGGAGAGTGGCTCAGTGGGTGCTACAGCCTTTCTGGAACGGCTGTCCTCAGGGTTTAAGCCCCGATTCATAGCCTGCTGCTTCTGCAGTGCAAGACCTGGCCCCTCCCACCCATTCCGCACCAGCCCCTTTGTCTTGTTTACAAGACCACAGCTCATCATTGCCCATCTGTAAAAAGACTGAGAGTATGACACTAAGGGGGGTTGTTCTTTCCTGGAACATACAGGATAGTGGCCAATCTCCCAGTCCTTCCACACTCCCTGGGTCCCCAAGGACTGGCGCTTTCTTTCATTCATTCAGTAATTCATTCATTTCATTCATTCAGTCAATCATATATTCAACAGATAGTTTGGAGTGCCTCCTTTGTCTCACTGCTGGGGTTACAAGCCACTAACTAAACCCCCACATGCTGCTTTCAATCAGCTTGCCTAACCCCTGCCTGGAACAAGTCCCCAGATCTCCTAACGATGTTACCCGGGACACTCCCAACATCTCCATTCTTCCTCCTGCAACTCAAGCTTCTGCAGGTCCCCTGATCACAGCAATCACCTTGTCCCTATCCTCAGACTTCCACTTCACCTCCACTAGGATGACTGTAAAGAAAAAGATGGACAATAACAAGTGTTGGCGAAGAGGGGGGGATATTGGAACCACCAGGCATTGCTGATGGGAATGGAAGATGGCACAGTCACTTTGGAAGCCATCTGGAAATTACTCAAAGGTTAAATATAGAGTCATCCTGTGACCCAGAAATTTCACTCCTAGGTATATACCCAGGAGAATTGAAAACATATGTCTCGCAAACACGTATACACACATGCTAATGGCAACATTATTCATAAGGGCCAGAAAGTGGAAACCATCTGGCTGTCTGTCACCTGGATAATATCATTCAACCATAGAAAGGCATGAAGTACTGATGCCCGCTAAAACATGGATGAACCTTGAAAACACTGCACTAAGCAAAAGAAGCCAGACACGAAAGGTCACATATTGTAGGATTCTATTAATGTGCAAAACTCAGAGTAGATGAATCCACTGAGACAGAAAGTAGATTAGTAGTGGACACGGGCTGAGAGGGGGAGGAACTAGAAAGTGACAGCTAATGGGCTGGGAGGGGGGTTCTTTGGGGGATGATGAAAATTCTTTGGGGATTATAGAATTAATGGTGATATTTGAACAAACTTCTAAATACATTACCCCCCCCCCCCAGTGGTCTATTTCAAAAGAGTAACTGTTATGACGATATGTGAATTTTATCTAAACAAACAAACAAACACACCCTCCCTCCCTGACTGCTCTAAGAAAATGAAGATTGAGCTGGAGAAACAATGGCTGACCCGTTGGCTTCCTCTCTTTGCTGGCATCGGCCCAGACTACAAGTCTCCTCTGGAGGACGGGCCCTGCATGCTAAAGCTCCCCCAGCCTCCTGCAGGCCCTGCTGCCGAGGGCTTGCTGCTAGCAACCAATGCCTCTCCCTCCGCTCTACTCTGCCCTGAGTTCACTGCCTGACAAGGCCGCCGTGGTGGACACCAGGCGTGTCCTTGGGAAGGACGTCGGAGCGGAGGCCTGTCACCCACCAGCCTTGCCTGACTGTGGGATTCTGGGAAGAAGAAGAGCACAAACCAGCCACCAATGCCACGGGAGGTGACTTTTGTCACAACCCTTGCCCCCATCAGAGTCAGCACACCTGCTTGAAAGAGTCGCCCGGGGGGTTAGGATCAGTTCCTTTTCTTTTTGCAATTATTCTAGCAAATCATGCCGTAGTTAAAGAAGCAACCAGGTGGAATGTTCTTTCAAACACAAAAGCTGGGATACAAATGTCAGAGAGTCCTCAGCCTGGTCAACTATTTAGGAAGCCAGTTAACAAGCACATCCTCCTTGGAAGACCCTAATGCCTTTAAGTAACATCCCCCCCCCCCCACCCCGCCCTTCCTGTTAGATGCATCATCTTTACCTTTTACTCCCCGGCTGTCATGAAGGCTAGGGGAAAAAGCCCAATTCCCACATTCCCAAGGTTAAGGCATCTGTGCCCCCCAACAAACCTGCCCCTCCTCCTCTCCAAGACTCCATGGCCCCTCATCGCCCAACCTGCAGGCTTGTGTGAAGATCTCCTATCCTCTAAAGGCTATGAAGATCTGGTGTTGTAGGGAGGGTTGGGCTCAAGAGGACAATTCTACTGACTACCCACTTTTCTTGAGTACAACAGAGTCTAATGAGGCTAGGCTCAACATGGGTGGGTGTCATATTGACATGGGTTGTTTCTGAAACTAGAGAACAACAGTGTCAAGATGGACCCACAGGGATCCATGGAGGCCCCAAGCCCAAGGCTGCTCTTCCCAAATGGGGGGTCAGCCAGACGGGAGAAAGGATACACACAGGCAAAAAGGGCTCCAGCCCCAAGAAAGGAGGGGTGGTTGCCCTTGACCGGGCCATTCTTTCCAGGCCACCGCTGAGCATCCAAAAGAGAAACGTTTTACCCTGGCCAGCACCCAGGGACAGGGTCTGGCCAGAGTAGGGGTATCCCTGAGCCCTCGCTGAGTCCGTTAGTTTCTGCAATACTTCGGCCTTGGAAATGAATCTCCAACCATCAACAAGCCTCAATTATAAGGCAGGTACTTTTTACACCTGATTTTCCCACCTCCCAGGGCAGGTGTGAGGATCAAGAAAGAGCACAAATGAGAAACAGGTTAATGTTCCAGAATACCATGAAAATCTAAAGGAGACGTGTCAAGTAAGAAAAACACATTTGTCAAAAGAGCTTTTCAAAGATGGAGGAAAACCCTTGGTGTTAACTCAGTCCCTTCTGGGAATTTATGTGTCCCTTAAATTTACTCTATTTTCTGGGTGTCCCAGAACAAGATCAAGCCTACAGAAATGCAGACATTCAGCTGAGTTATTACAATTTGAAGACTTATTCTTCCCTTGAACATGTATTAAGTGTCTACTGCATACTGGGCTCCAAGCCAGAGGCTGGGTTATGGACACGAGGCACACACAATCCCTGACCACTTCCAGCAGGACAGATGGACATTTAGAAAGAACGATTACACAGCGGTGGAGGCTCTGGAATGATGTTCAGGGTTTATCGAGGGCACAGCTCTGAGCTCGGAGACACGAGTGAGGAAAAGCTTCAGACAGAAGCACGAGCCTATTGTCAAGAGACTGAATTTGAGGGCCACACAGACTTAGGTTTTGAGAGCAACTTATATGATTGGGTGATCTGGAGCAAATGACTTAACCACTCCCCCCCCACCAGCCTGGGTTTTCCCATCTGTAATCTAGAAAAGACAACAGAGGCGACCTCGCAGGGCTGCTAGAAGAATTCAATAAGGAATGCATGGAAAGTGTTTAAGATGGTGCCTGATCCAGTCAGTGCTCAATGAATGGGGCCTAGAGAATGATGCTGTGCTGACTTTTGGAAAAAGTCAGCTGGAGCTGACAAGGTCGGGATATGGGTGTGTAAGGAAAGGGTATGTGCTCAAGAAAGACCCAGAAGCCTAGTGCCCTCGGAGAATGGTGAATTGGTGGAGGGGCTGTCCCTTCTGCACCCCACCTCACCACCCCTGACCAAGCCTCTCCCTTTATTCAGTCCTTACCCACAGAAGCTGACAAGATGCCGCCCGCCATGCTGACCTCCACCTAAGGAAGGCTCCCTCAGGCCATGGGTGTTGGTTGCCCGGCTTGATGGGAAGCCCCTTATGAGCAGGGACTCCCCCCTGACTCCAGTGGCCATACATCTCATCAAACAACAGGATTGAAGTCCAAACTGGTTCTGCCCCAGCTAATTGGCTGCGTGTGCCAATTAAGTCCCCACCCCACAGCCTCTCCGGGCTGCTTGGAGAGCAGGTGGCCTGGAAACCACGTAAAATGTGGTCAAGCGAGTGATGTCCGAAGAATGTGACCAGATCAGTAAGGGGAGGCTTGAGGGACGGCAGGAGGCAGGGCGCCCAACACACAGAGAAAATTCTCCTTGCTCGCAACATTCATGGAATGAGAGACTGTGTCGTTGGTGAATAACTTCCCTGAAGAAATTCTTCTGGGGCATTTCATCATCACCAGCTGGTGTTTCTTGGCAGCTAAAGCAAGATAATAACCATGTTGAAATGGCACCCACGGCCTTGTAGGAACAGGGCACGACTTGCTACCTCCACAGGCCCAAGCAGCCTCTGCCTCCACCTCCCCATGTCTTCCCCAGGCTGCCCTGGGGCAACTCACTCCGGGGGCAGTTGCTCTGGCTTTACATCAGAGAGAGGGGTGGTGGAATTGGGGGGGGTGCTCTGAGCCAGCCCCAAGACCAGTGCCACCGCCTGCCCACCAGCTCCCCCAAACGCCACCCCCACCTCCTCTTCCAGAAACCCCTCCCATTTTCACTTCCACCCAGGTGTACTTGGACGCATTTGAAAAATCTGTTCAATAAATTACCACCTCTACATGACCTGACAATAGCCACAGATAATCCGGGGCTATTAGGAGGCTTGTTTACAACTCCTATAATTCTAGGTTGTGCAAAGCCCAGCAGGTTGGGAAAGGTGTCACCTGGCAACCTTCCCTCCATTTAATGGCACAACTTGTGCTCACAAATTACATGTAATTGATCCGAAGATGTTACAGACATTTGAAAAACAAAAGCCGTGCCTCCTCCCAGCCTCCCTTCTGGGAATTTACCCTCAAGGAAATGACTGTGAATGTGGGGGGGAAAAAAAAAAATTTGCACAAGACTGTTGTTTATAATAACAAAAACTTTAGAAAGAACATACAGTGCACATCAATAGAGGATTAGTTAAACAAACCTTGAAACATCACACAATGAGACTCTAAGTAGCCATTTAAAATAATATTGCAGAAGACATCATCGGGACACGGGGAAATTGTTAATTATCGTTAAATGAGGGAGCAAAAAAAGGTTACAAAGCAAGAGCTACAGCTAATTCCATTACAATATCTTACACAAATATATTTCTTTGAATAGTGTTTGGGAGGTGGGTGTGCTCCCCAGGCAGCCAGACAAGTTTGGGGGTTTGATGCTTCCAAGCTATGACCTTGGGCAGATTATATTACCTCTCTCTCTCTCTATGCTTTGGCTTCTCGATCTGTAAAATGCAGAAAATACCTTCTCCGTTGGGTTGTTGGGAAAAGCAATAAAATTATCCACGTAAAGTGTTTAGCACCATGTCTGATACAAGATAAATGTTCGATAATGTTCAATAAGGGGTGATTCTTGTTATTGTGATTGTAATGTGAAACTGGTTAACACCGGGAGGTAGAATCACAGGTATTTGGGGTTGCTTTTGCTTGTCCATTTCCTAGAAGGTACTACTATTGTAATGACCAAAAAGAATTTTAAGCTACTAAAGGTGGGGTAGGAGTTGTTGCTTTTAAAGAGGGAAATTGGGACTAATGAGAGGTGAGGCGTGTCTGGGACTGAGGACCTCATTCGACTAGATCCTGCCGCCCAGACAGGAAAGCAGGGAGCTGCAGGCTCCTGCAGACCCACATCTGAGGCAGGGGGTCTAGAGGAAGCAAGGGCCAGAGGGTCCCAGACATTTGCAAACAAGGTTCCTCCCCTGTTCCCCCTGCTATCTCACCTATCCCAGCAATTTATGTGACAGAGGGGCTTGAGCCTGTGGGGAGGAGGGGATGGAGAGGGTTATTGATAAAAGAGGTGGAGGGGTGCTGAACTGGGGAAGGGGATGGACCCCCATGGTCACACTGGGGTGGGTCCCGATAAAAGGGGTATGTGGGCGGCTCAGAACTCACGTAGGTCAGTGTGTTTCCAAAAGCCCAGATTTGCCTCGTCTTGGGGATCCAGAAGGTCAAAAACAGTCTCAAGCCTCCAGAGGTCTAGGCGGCTTGCTGAAAGTGCACAACCCCTCGTGTACTGACCACCCTCTTCCAACATACCTCACCCAGAGGTCAGGCAGGTGGCCGGGGCATAGCCCTGGTCTTCCAGGTCACAGAAGGTATGGCAGCAGGCGCTCGGGATGGGGGAGGGCTGGGGGCCCAGTCTCCCTCCAGAGCAGAGTGGAGCCCAGTGACAGGACCAGGGGTTGCTTGCTCCTTTATACAATAGAGAAGCAGCCCGCGGACCAAAAGCTGGGATCAGATCAAGACCTGTGTTGGTGGTGGTGCGGCCGGGCTTGGTTCTCGGGCAGAGAAACCCAGAACACAGGAAAAGCCCAGAGTAGGGTGCAGCCGCCTCCCTGGTGCTCTGGAAGGAGGCCTAGGCACAGAGGTCCCCACTGGCCTCAGATTTCCCAGCCCTGCTAGGATGACGGAGGAGTGGAGGTGGGGAGACACACACCTGCCTTCCAGAATCCCTGTGGGGAGAACTCCTAGACCTACCCAAGGACCCACAGCACTAGCTGTGACTGATCAGCATTGCAAAGCCCTTTTTCAGGAATGTGGACCACTCAGACCCCCAAATCATCTTCCTTTATGCCGCTCCGGAAAAAAGAATCATAAGATAGCACTCCATACCCACCAGGATGGCTATAATCCAGAAATGGGAAATAACATGGGTCGGGTGAGAAGTTAGAACCTTCATAGACTGCTGGTGGGAACATGAAATGGTACAACCCCGGGAACGGTTTGGCGGCTCCTTGACAAGTTCCACAGAGAAGTACCGTGTGACCCAGAAATTCCGCTCTTAGGTGGATACCCCAAAGAATTGAAAACAGGACCTCAAAAAAGTGCACGTACACACATGTTCGCAGCAGCATTATTCACATCAGCCAAATGGCAAAAACAACCCAAGTGTCTGTCAGTGGACCAACCAATAGATTTTTCTGGAATGAGGCATATTCCATAAAATGGGAGTGTTATTCAGCCATGAAAAGGAATGACATACTGATACACGCCACAGCATTGATGCACCTCAAAAACTTACGCGAAGTGAAAGAAGCCAGATACAGAAAGTCACACACTGTATCAGTATACTTTCACAAAATATCCAGAATCGGTCAATCCGTAGAGACAGAAAGCAGATCAGTAGTTTCCAGGGACTGGAGTAGGGTGGGAGCCAGGTCGTGACTGCTTAATTGATATGGGGTTTCCTTTTGGGGTGATGCAAATGTTTGTTTTGGGAGCTACATAGAGGCGAGTGCACTAAATTTTGAATTTTAAGCATAAACCGGCTAATTTTGTTATGTAAATGTCACCCCCATAAAAATCAATGAACCGCGGCCGTGAAGCTTCTTCTTGCTGGGCCATGTGTTCTACCCACGTGATTTCATTTCATCCTCAGAATAGGCCCACGATGCAGAGATTTGTTATCCCATTGGACTGATAAGAAAACCGAGGCTCAGAGAGGTGATAGAATTTGCCCAAGGCCTCATAGCTCAGCCTCTGCCCAGCTGTCTCAGAAGCTGTTTCAAAACTGCCCAGGAATTCCCCAGAGTTGAGCAAGATGGCTCAGCAGGGTGCTGGGAACAGGCATCCTGGCCTGGGTGGCGAGGGGACAGACCAGGGGCCTCGGTGGTGGTCTTGTGCAGCTCCCAGGGCGCCGGGATTCTGAGAACAATGGCAGGGAACTTCGGAGGGGCGGTATGCCTAAGGTTGAGCATGGTCCATGGGAGAATTGCAGGGGTGCTGGGGCTGGGGTGGAGACTGGGGAGGAGGCTGGGGAGGTCTCAGGAATCCAAACATCTGGGATGACCAACCGTCCTTGATCCTTCAAACCAACACTGACTGCGCTCTCCAATCCTGGTCACGGAAACCTAACTCAGAACTGAGGCCACACAAGGAAGGAGAAGGAATATTGGCTTTCAGGTCAGAGCCATGGAGTTCTCTGAGTCTGGAAAAGGTGTATCTTCTCCTTCCCCTCCTCCTCCTCATCTTTCATTTCATAGCTAAGATTTGTTGAGCACTTACTATGTGTCATGCCCCATACCAAACACTCAAACATGGATCTCTACAACAACGCTTTGATGTAGGATGGGAGTCATAGTGATTGGCTTGACACCATCAAAACCCACCTCCCACCCCTCTGAGCTCCTGCTCCCCCAACTCTCAGTCTCCACGTCCCCCACCTCCCCACTCTTCCCCTGCCCCAGGTTGTGTTGAATCTAAACTAGGCTTGGCCATCCCAACTCCCTTGCTCTCTATTGCATCATGAATAAGCACGGGACCTGACTTCTAGCCAATGAAGCATGGAGGAAGACTGCGGGGTCTTCCAAGACACGTTTCCTTGCTCCAGGAAGAGATGGTCCAGCCCCTTCCCCTGGACATTGTCCCATCTGGGTGGGATGCTGGAAGCTGCAGCAACCATGCCCCTTCTGGCCTCAGAATGAAATTACCCCGAGCTGGGAGAGCAGAGATGGAAGGACATCACCGAGCCATTGACAATGCTGGGCTGGCACCTGTCTTCAGGTGACAGTGTAAACTTCCTGATGGTTTAAGCTGGGGTTTGCTCTTACTTGTAGCCAAAAGGATCCTAACTGACAGATATGTCACGCCAATGAGAAATCTTAGGCACAGAGGGGTTAAGTAACTGGGCTAAGATCCCGCAGCTGGTGGGACTGGAATCTGAGCCCAGAGCTTCTGGCCCCAGAGCTCTCCCCTTCCCCACTGTAAGACGCTGCCTCCCCCCCCCCCCCCCCCCGCTTTGGACTGTTGCCACTGCAAATAAAGTGCCTGACACAGGTGGGGATAAAAATATCTACTGAACGGGGAGGGATAAAAATACAGGGGTAAAAATACCCTGCAGGAGACACAAAAGACCCAGTACAGGGCCTCGAGCAGAGGGCGAGCTCAGTGAACATGAAATCCACACTCCGAACGTTTTTCAGCCCTGACTTGGTGTCCGCTTATTCCCAGTGGCTCAGAGGCCAGACGGCCCCACTTCTGCCAACTTCTGTCTCTCCAAGAAAAGCACAGGTTTCCAAAGTCTGGTCCCCCCTGTCCTGTTCCAGGCAGCCTTCCAAAAAATATCCCAAGCAGCCCCAACTCGCCCCCACCCCCCACTAGCCAGCTCATCTTCCCTACCACACATGCTTCAGCAATTTTGAAATAATCTATAGCCGTTATCGACACAGTGGCCAGAGGGATCTTATAAAAGTCAGATCAAGATCGCATCATCCCCTTGCCCAAAAACCCTCGCCTGTTCCCGCTGCACTTGGGGTAAAAACCCAAACTCGCAACCGTGAACCAGCAAGCCACACAGGGCTGGATCCGGCCTTGTTTTCCAACTTCACCTTGTACTTGGCTTCCCCTCCCCCACCCCATGGGAGCCTCCCTGGCCTGTTAGTTCCTCCAACCTGGAAAGCTCCTTCCTAGCTCAGGGCCTTTGTCCTTGCGGTTCCTTGAGCAGGAATAGCACTCTTACCCCAAGGTCTTGCCACAGCTCATCTCAACACTCGGGACTCTGGAGAGCCCCCCACCCCCACCCCCGGGCCCATCCTGTCTCCTTCTCTATGGGGTCATTCAATCTTATTTCTCAATAGATCACATACGCTTCTCTGACCTAGTGTCTTGTTTGTATAACTTTGTTTCTTTTTTTTTTTAAAGATTTCATTTATTCATTTGAGAGAGAGAGAGCAGCGAGAGAGGGAACACAAGCAGGGGAAGTGGGAGAGGGAGAAGCAGGCTTTCCGCCGAGCAGGGAACCCGACGCGGGGCTCGATCCCAGGACCCTGGGATCATGACCCGAGCTGAAGGCAGACGCTTAACGACTGAGCCACCCAGGCGCCCCTGTATAACTTTGTTTCATTATTTTCCATCATCCCCCTAGAACATACAGTCTGAGAAATGGAGACAGGTCAGTTTGATTCACTGCCAAATCCCCAGCACCCAGAACAGTGCCTGTACACAGCAGGGGCTCAGTCAACACCCACAGAAGGAACACAACTCTGTCTCGGCAGGAAGCGTTGCTGTCTTCACTGTTTCTATGACAAAGGACACTCTTTGCATGGAGTGGTTATTACACTTGCGTTATCTTGACTTTCCGAGAACCTTCTAGTAGTTAGAATGTGCTTTTCTCAGATTCACTGTGAAAAGCACAGACTTTCAGTTCTCACCTCAGCTCTGCCAGTTTGTCACGATGTGACCGTGAGCAAGTCACTTAACCTCTCTCCATGTCCCTCAGTTGCCCTAACTGTCACACAGGGTCAGGCTCACTTTCATGATGTTCTTGTGAGGAAATGCACAGTCATCCAGCACAGCGTCTGGTACGCAGAGAGCACTCGGTATAAAGGGGCTGCCTTTGTTCATGACTTACGTCAGACTGTAAAAGAAAGGGAGAGGGAGGGGGGAAGAAAGGATGGGAAGGAGGGAGGAGGGGAGGGAGGGAGGGAAGGAGGCGAAGGAAGGGAAGTGGGAGGGAGGGAGGAAATGCTGCATGTGAATCTTAACGACGGGTTCTGTGGCAGCCAACCTGCCTATGGGTCACTTGGAGCATCATCTCAAGGTGACCCCTGCCCTGGGGAAGGAGGATGCAGAAGGTCTGGGTAGACACCGGTGCAAGCAACCTTTCTCAACTCCAGTGGGTTCCCTGATGGGATCACGCAGTCCCGGTGCCCAGAACGCAGCACTTCCCCCATACTTAGTCTGGGGAGTGAGCTCTGGGGCACCACGGGGCCAGGGAGGAAATTCACCCCCAGTCCTCAGAGCTGTCCCTCAGCTGCTGCTAGGGAAAAGCTTCATGCCAGGATGAGTTGGGTCTTAATAGCTGCTAATTGGTCATAAGGCAAATGGGGGAAGATATTAACAAGCAATCCATTTGGCTCCAAGTGAACGGACTATAACCCAGAAGGATTTTATCGGTCTGGCTCTGCTTTTTAAGAATTGTCATTTCAGAGGGCGCCTGGGTGGCTCAGTCGTTAAGCGTCTGCCTTCAGCTCAGGTCATGATCTCAGGGTCCTGGGATCGAGCCCTGCATTGGGCTCCCTGCTCCGTGGGAAGCCTGCTTCTCCCTCTCCCACTCCCCCTGCTTGTGTTCCCTCCCTCGCTGTCTCTCTCTCTATCAAATAAATAAAGAAAGAAATCTAAAAAAAAAAAAAGAATTGTTATTTCAGGAGTGGCTTGGTCCTAAAATGGTGCACTGTGACCAAGGCTGTGTGACCATGAGGGAGAGAGCGGAGGATGACAGAATTCGGGCATCTGCAGCCCACTTCTCCTGCTGAACTGGGGGGTCACTCCAAGACCTAAGAGGACCCCGCCCACCCATAGCATCTCACTCCCTTCTTCTTCCCGACCTCACTGACCCTTCTGGAAGGAATCAGTCCTGCTCTAACAGAGGAATCCACCTTCATTTCTAGGCGGGGCCCTACCGAGAACAGTCAGAGGATGGGGTATTCTCTAACTGAGGATGGCCACACCTAGCATGCATGTATTACCAATTCTCTTCTTCTTCTTTTTAATGGTTCTTAGAACAATATATGCTAATTAAAAATTCAACAGAAATATATAGAGTAGAAAATGAAATACACTCTCCTCCACGATCTTGTTTCTCAGGAATAACCACCATTAACATTTTGATCTAGAGCCTTCCAGATAGACGAATGGATAAATCTTACCTTTGACAGTAAGTGTTTCAGAGATTAATGTAATGAATATCCAAGACTGCACCGTCCATCTTAAGAAATAAAATATTATAGACAAAATTGAAAGTCCCTGTATCTTTCCCTTGTCTCATTCCCTCTTTCTCCAAAGGTAACCTTTGTCCAGAAATGATCCTTTGTATACCCCTGTTATACTTCCATTATGTGTACTTAGATCCATAAACAATATGTAACATCATTTTATTTCACGTTACTCTTAATAGAAATAGAATCATGGTATATGTAGCCTTCTGCAACTGGCTGTTTCCCCTCTAAATTCTCCATGTAGTTACATTGTAACATTATTTCATTCCTTTGAACCTTGTATCGTATTTCATTGTGTCATGATGCCATAATTGATCCATTGTCCTGTTGAAAAATATTGGGTTGTTTCCAATTTTTCACTTCACAAACAACACTGCAGTCAACATTTTTATACCCATCTCCCTGTGTACGTGTGATTAAGTTTCTCCAGTGTATAGAGCTAAAATGGGATATCTGTGGCATGGTATACAAGTATCTTTCACTTTGCTGAATGTTACCAAATTGCTCACCAAAATGGCTGTACTAATTTGTATTCCCACCATCAAATATAACTTAGTGGAACCACTTCGGAGAGCTATTCGGCAATATCCATCAGTGTACGAAAGTTCTTGTTGCCCCACCCCCCTTGTTGCATCAACAAGGCATTGTTAACATTCAAATGTTTACCCACCTATGGGGTGTCAACTGATATTTCATGGTTGTTTCAATTGCCTTTCCATGATTACTAATGAGATCGCCTTTCATATGTTTACTGGCCTTCCAGTTGTCTCTTCTATGAATTGACTGTTCATACTCTTTCCTCAGTTTCGGTAGATAGATAGATGCTGACAATAAATAGACAGATAGATTAGATAGATAGATAGATGATAGATAGATATAGATGGAGGGTCTTAAAACAGTTTTCCAAATTAGCACACCATAAAATATTTCCTGATATATAAGAAACATATATAGTCTCTATTCTATATAATATTCTGCAACATGCTTGTTATACTCTTAGTGTAACTTGTACATCGTACCAGGCCAGTACTTTTTTGTGTATTCTGCCCTTGCATGGTATGGGTATATTATGATTTATTAATCATTCTTCTATGGATGGACATTTAGAGGATTTTCTTTTCTCCATTATAAACAGGGAATATTTTTGGAGCAACATATTTAGGTATAATCACAGCTGTTTCTACAGATGATGGTCAATTCTCAGTGAATTATAAGTAGTAATCTATAACAAAGAGGAAATTAGGCTTCAGTAAAAAGTACAATGTAAAAATTCGGCGTTAAATCTCTTCCAGACTTAATTTCTCCCCCTTAAAAATTTTTTTAAACCAAAAAGTAATCTGCGAATAACCACTTTGGAATTCTGTTTGGCAAAATCTGCTAAAGCTAAACATGCACCTGCCTATGACTCAGCAGTTCCATTCCTGGATACACAGCCAACAAAAATAAGTGTATATACCCATGAAAAAACATGTATGAGAATGTTCACAGTAGCTTTATTCATAAGTAACTTAAAATTGGGCACGAACCTGAGTGTGTACCAGTGGATAGGTACAGTAACCTGGACGGATCTGAGAACGTTGTGTTGAACAGATGTCAGACGCAAAAGAGGATATACTCTATCATCCCATTTATATGAAGCTCCAGATCAGGCAAAACTAATCTATAGTATTAGAAATCAAGATAATAGTTGCCTCTAAGGGGGGTAGTTTTGATGGGGAAGGGGCACAATGAAGCCTTCAGAGGTGTTGGAAATGTTCTCTGTCCTAATCTGGGTCATGGATTTGTTTGTAAAAATTCATTGAGCTTTACTTTTAAGGGATGTATACTTTGTATTTATTATACTATGATAACTTTTTTTTTCTTAAAGAAATAACCTTGTTATTTTAACTTCCTCTTTGTATCCTGCCTAAGTGAAAGGAAGAAAACCGATTCTATTAAGAACCTAAGTGCTAACCCCTAGGCTAAAAATTTTTATAAATTTTTAGTTCTGAGTTTTAATTCTTCATTATAATTTTTAATTATAAGTTTGGTAAGTGCCCCACGTTAGAGGCATGATTGTCCCTTTGCTTACAGATGAGGAAACTGAATGAAAGTTTGGTGTAATGTGTCCAAGGTCACGCACGGAATCACTCAAGCTCTATTAATAACCATGGGAATTGCAACTGTCATAGTTGGCATCTGGTAGGCACGCCATGCACGCGGCATGGTTCTAAGTGCTTCACACGTGCTGTCTCGCGGGTATTAACTCGTGTTATCTGTGAGAGGATCCTGTGTGCCAGGCATGATCATTAAGCTCCATTTTAAAGACGAGGACATTGTGGCATTGTAAGTCACGTCCCCCCGGGACACAGAGCCCGTAAGTGGAGGCCCCAGGATCTTCTCCTTTCTGTAGGACACCAGTCCCAGGTCTGAGTTTTCCAGCTCCGAGGCCGAGTGGAATTTGCCTCACACTCGATAACCCTGGAGGTGCTCTCCCTGCCGTGAGGGTGGAAGCTGTTTGCTTGGCCCCAGTGTCTGCTGGTAGAAGCCTGTGTTTATTTGTTGACTTGTTTCACACTCGCTCATCTGTTTAGAAAGTCGGAAGACAGACCCAGTAAGCATGGAAGCCCAAACATTCCAAGATAAATTAGCAGGCATGTCTCCCCAAGGCTGAGGGGATCGGGGAGAGGAGGGAAGGAGAGAGGGAGATGGCAGAATCACCACCCCGGACCCCAGGGACCCCGGCACAGATAATAAACTAGCAGCAAAAGGCTTGTGGCTACATGTTTTTGTGTGTGTGTGTGTGGAATTGGATCTCACCTCGGGACCACAATTTAATGGGAAATACAGCCTGAAGGAGGTCAGTGCTGAGGGTTTATGAAGAGAAGGCGATCTAACTCAACAGGACCCACTGGCCACCCTGAGCCAAGGGTGAGTGGGAAGGCAGGGTCAGGAAGGGGTGGGAAAGGAGGGAGGGAGCCTGGCGCACCCCCAGTTTAGCGTCCAGCGGAGGCCTAGGCAGTGCTGACAAGCGAGCCCGTTACACAACCGCTCTCCTTGGTGTCCCTATTCCTCTGGCCACAGGGCCTTCTTTTCTGGCCACAGTCGTCCTGCTGCGAGCTGATAAATCAGTTCCACAGAGGGAGGAAGAAACCTCTGTCGACGGACATCCCCAGGCTTCAGCCCACCCATCATGGTGCGTCCCTTTCCCCATCTCGGTGGGGTAGAAAACTTCTCACAGGGCCCTTGCATAGAAGCCATCAGGCCGGGAGGAGAAGGACGTAGGGCCCCAGGGCAGCCTCAGGGAGCCCGGACTCATGAACATGTCAATAATAATAAACTCAGCCACCACCTACCGAGAGCCTACTGTGTACCAGGCCTTTTACATAGATCACCTCTAATTCCTTAGATGACACTACAAGCGATATATATTAGCCCATTTTATGGAGGGGAAAAACCGAGGCTTAAAGGAGAGTAAGCCGTCATTTGCCCCAAATGTTGGCCTGGCTCCAGATTCCCTGACCGCCTCTGCAGAGTAAGAAGGAAGAAAGGAAAGAGCAAGTAAGGGAAGCAAGTACATTGGCATAAAGCTTTTTATGCTCATCGAGTTCTGGCTATTTCCACCATGAGAGCTGACATGATGATATAGGCCAGGGAGAATTCACACTGCTCCTGATCCCTTCCCATGAAGTGGCTCTGAGCCCACGGTTGTCTGGGTCTCTCCTAGCTGCACCAGTGACGTTTCCAGAAGAAACCATTGCTCCCCAGGGACACACGCTCGCTCGGCCTTCCCTGAGAATGGCACAGCGAGGGAAGTCAGAGCCCCATAGAGGCCACTGCCAAAATGCTGCAGGGCTGGAAAGCTTGGGTTTGCGTCCAGGTTGAGGCTGAGAATGCTGGAACACGGAGGAAGTGAGGTCTGTAGGTGGGTCAGCTCCGCGAGAGAAGGGGAGAAGTTTCCCATGACTGGGGAGGGATTAACGCCCCCTGGAAGGCTTCCGGGTGTCAGGGGTGGGCCCCATGGACCCAGGTGCTGCTGATTTAAGAAAAAGCCAGCCTCCCTGATGGCCCCCATTTAGGCCCACCCATTCAAGGCCCCTTTGGTGGTGTGTCTGGAGGGGGCGGGGCTATTTGG
This sequence comes from Phoca vitulina, assembly GCF_004348235.1. Taxonomy (NCBI): domain Eukaryota; kingdom Metazoa; phylum Chordata; class Mammalia; order Carnivora; family Phocidae; genus Phoca; species Phoca vitulina. The sequence goes on along the minus strand of NW_022589733.1, from coordinate 7,351,229 downwards.
TAGTTATTCTGGAAGATTCGGGCTCAGCCCAGCCGTCCTGAACAAGGACAGGCCTCGGAAGGTGACAGCAGGAGTCCTAGAGAAAGGCTTTGCTCGAGTCCCCAGAGGCCAGCACCTGGAAAAACAATACCGGATTGTTCCCTGGAGGTGAAAACAGTCTGTTCAATTCCTGCAGTGTGAAGAAGGAAGGCCCTTGGGGGACATTATCAACCTGGAAAGAACTTTCAGAATGCACAGAGAAAGCCAGGCTTCCCTGAACAGGGCTGCTAGGGAAACTGGATTTTGAATGCAGAATTGTTCATATTCACATTTCCAAGTGATTCCGGCCAGCAAAGTCATTTACAGCCACGCCATCACACCTGCCTGGTCCCTGGGGAAATTTGCAGTTCTGGGCAGCTGGAGTCTGGACCCCGATTAAACTAGCAGTGCAACCTTGGGCAAGACCTCTGGTCTCCCTGCGCCCCGGCTTCCTCATCTTCTCCCACAACCGACCCTTTTGGCTTCACCCACTCAGGGACTTGGCTGCCTGAGCAAACATTCCAGGAGTTAGGAAAATTTCACTCCCCGCGGTTGACTGATGACCCAAATCACACAAATTTCTCACTTTCTCTGTAACCATGCCCTTGGTCCATCGAAAGGTGGAGTCCGTTTCCCCATCCCTTAAGCCTGGGCTGCCCTGGGATTCGCTTTGGCCAACAGGATGTGGCAAAATGCCAGTATTCCATTCTTTGCGTGTTTCTACTTGCTCCCGTGCCCTTCCACGTGTGCACGGGCTAGCCTGGAGACCAACACACGTGGAACAGCGCCGAGTCCTCCCAACACCTCAGACTTGTGGGAGAAGCCACCCAAGCAAAGTTACCTGCGGGTTTGCACCTAACAACGGGGCAGTGGGTGAGCCACACCAGTGAGCTCAGAGCAGCAGAACCAGCCAACCCAAAGACTCATGAGCACAAATAAATGTTTTTGGTATATGCCGCTGGGGTTTCGGTGGTTGTTACGCAGCACTGTTGTGGCCATAGCTAACTGATACACTCCTATGCACCCTGTCGCTCTCCAAATAAAAACACAGTTTTTAAGAGGATGAGGTTGGAACCAGTCCTCCTGGTTTTGAATCCCACCTCCAACCCCTATCTAGCTGTGTGATCTTGGGCAAGTTAGTTAACCACTTGGTCCCTCAGTTTGCTCATCTAAAACCTCACTTGACCATAGAAGAACCCACCTCATAGAGCTGTAATGATGAAATGAACCAATAGTGCGCCATGCTTAGAACAGCACCCGGTACAAAGCGAACGCCGTGTAAGTGTTTGCTACTAATATTGTGCTGTCCACTAAGTGTATTATCAATCCACTTTTCTCTATCCTCTCCTGATGTCACCCTAACCTAGGACATTTTCTGGATGGCTTTCCATCGCCATCTTCCACTATTAATCCACTCTCTATAATGAACCCAAAGGAATCTTTCCAAAGTGCAGATCTGACAATGTCACACTTTGATTAAAACCTTTTAGTGGTGCCCTTTTGTCCTTGGGACAGTTTAAACTCCCCAAATGATTCCATGAACCCGCCTCTGTTTTATTCTCTGGCCTCCGCTCCCCCTGGCTCCCCACACTTGTCATCAGTAATAGTAAGAGGATCAGACTTGTATGGAGCCCTTAGTCTGTGCTGGGCCCAATGCCAACCACGTTTCTATCATTGAATCCTTATGACAGATACTGTAACCACCTTGCATGAGAGGTACAGTAACCCCTATTTTACAGATTAGGAAACAGGCTTCCCTTGCCCAGCGTTACCCAGCTAGTAGTAGAGGAAGGATGCCAAGCCCATCCTGCTCGCCTGCTTCTATGAACCAGGCTGCTCTGGGGGGACCATCTCCAGGAATGTGAGAAACTCTTGAGGCAAACCTTTCGGCGCTGCCTTTGGCCCCAGGCCCAGGCCCTACTTGGGCCTTGATCCAGAAGGCATGTGAGGGTGAGTGAACATCCTGGTCATGGTCATGGATTTTCATTCCATAAAGTGCAAGGATGTTGGTGGATACTAAGGAATCCCAGAAAGCAATCACAGCCTAGCTGGAATGGCAATGTCCTGCTAACCCCAACCGCCCCCCCCAGCCAAGTGCCACACTGGCCTGTGACATATTTTCCCGTCCGTGCCACCTGGTTCGTAATCGGTGTTCAGTGCCACAGAGAACGTAATGAACTGAAACAGTGCTCATAGAGAGCTTCCCGTGTGCCAAGTGACTTTCTTAAGCATATGACATGGAGGGACAATGTCATACTGACAATGAGCCTGGGACAGGAGTCCTATCATTGTCCCTATTCTACAGACAAGAAACTGACCATCAGACATGGTGGAACATTGGTTCTGGCCAGATTCAAGGCCAGGAAGCCTGGTTCTAGAATCCGTGCTCTATTCCAGACAAATTCTTCAGAGAGGGCTCCTCTGAAAGCTCTCTGGAGGGGATTCCAAGCAGAAAAAAAAGGACCTGGACTTGGAGGAGAGAGGCACAGAAAGGACGGAAAGGCCAGGGGGCCTTTCAACACTCCGGGGTCGCTTCTCTTCTACTTCCAGACACAGGGAGGATGGTCATTCCTCGCCTCTGGGACTGGTCGTCATGGCCAGTGAGCCCTGAGCAGGTGCAACTTGTCCCCATGTCTTCCCCTTTGTGTGGCGATGCCAGTGGTACAAAGGGCCACCGTCCCCGGGCCTGAGTCCCCAAGTGACAAGCCACACGGAGTAGGGTGTAGACTCCTCCACGTCCCGGCCTTCCGCACCCCACCGTGCTGGACCGGAAGCATGAGGGCGTCATCAACCTCTGCCTGAAGTGACACTGGGGCTATTCGTTTCTGCACTATAACCTCGCCTCCCCTGACTGGTGTAAGGGGGCCAGTCACGTAGGACAGAAGGTGATCTCAGGTCTCTAATGCTCTGGCAATCTTTCGAGGTTACCCGTGGTAAGGAGTGTGGAGAAGGGGGAGAGTTCTCAGAAATGGCAGAGTCTCGTTACTTAGATTTCAGCGGGAATAGCATGTACTTTCTGCAGACAGATCTTTCCCATCTGCCCAGAACACAGTCCAAATGTTAAAATTAGGGACAAAAGTTAGCTGCAGAGGAAAACATCAAAACATGATCCCTCATTAGACCAGATTGAAGTACAAATGGTCCCATGGCTGTTATGGTAACTCATGGATGGGGGGCAAGGCAGGGGGTGCTCTATGCAGATCCAGAACCGGTTCGGCAGGACCAGGAGAGACCCCTACCTCCCACTCCACCCCCCCGCCCCCCGCCAAGTCTAAGGCAGGCAGAACCACTATCTGACCACAATCTGGTCTCCGTTGCCCACCAAATCTGCCCACGGATACACTTCAAGTGGTATCTTTCAACGCTTAACAAATGCCCAGAGATCTGCTAATATCAGACAGTTTAGAGATAACTTTTTTTAAAAAGATTTTATTTATCTATTTGAGAGAGAGAGAGAACACGAGTGGGAGGAGGGGTGGAGGCAGAGGGAGAAGCAGGCTCCCCGCTGAGCAGGGAGCCCACGCGGGGCTCGATCCCAGGGCCCTGGGATCATGACCTGAGCCAAAGGCAGACGCTTAACCGACTGAGCCACCCAGGCGCCCCTGGAGATAACTTTTTTGGTGCTTCTCTCAACCTTCTTAGTAAGAACGGTAGTCGTAAGTCTTTTCTCCCCACCACCCATACTCTCAAGGCTCCCCGGGCATCCTACCATCAGCCAGGTTAGACCCCCAAGCATGCTTTTCCACCGCAGTCAGGGACAGCTCGTACCAAACAAAGGGGCCATGTGGCAGAACCTCCCATACGTGACAAATAAGGCCTGGAGGCTTGTGGAAGGTAAAGGGGAGCTGCATTGTGGTTGAATTAAGTTTAATATGGAATTCTGGCCAGTGCGGGACCTCTTGTTAATTTGGTCCCCACGAGCTGAATATCCATGGAGCTGCTTCCGAAGACTGCAAATCCCAGAGTGGGGGGAGAGGCAGAGATCTTCTAAAGAGTGCTCCCTATGGAAAGCCACCGCACAGACCACTGGTCACGGTGCAGGTCTGGGCCTGTCCCTTCGATGGCGAGGGGGCAGCAGGCACGGCCAGCACCTTGGTTTTCCTATGGGAATCTTTGATTAACATCAGGCTCCCCCATTCGCCTTGACTTAACCGTGGTCACCCCAGCTCCTAAGCTCTACCTGGGCATGAAAAATTGGAGACTCGGCACATTCTATCCTGAGAGCGAAACGACACTGGAAGAGAAGCTGCAGGGAGAGGCAGGACTAGAACCACAAGTAACTGATGGTAGAGACACAGACTCTTTGGGGTGGGGTTGTCCTGTCCCCAGCTGCCCTGCCTTTCAGGGGCAAAGCTGCCCACAAGGGTGACACCAAACCCAAATCTTCATTTATTTGGTATTTACTGAGCACTTGCTCTATGCCCAGTGCTGTGCTGAGTCCCCACCTCGGCTAGTTGGGGTTTCTGGTGTTCATCTAAGAACCACGCCAGGGAGATACATCTATCCTTAAATACCGAGGTGAGTGCCATGAATAAGCAAAGAATGTGCTGCAATTAAGCATGAAAAATGAGACAGGGCCTTAGGTTGGGGAGGCGAGGGTATCACGGAGGGTCACTGCGAGGAAGTGACATTTAGGAGGGAGCTGGGCATAGTTGCGCTAAATGGTGTTTCAGACCGAGAACCCAGCTTCCGTGATGCTTCTGAGACTAGGAACACTTGAGACTTTAAAGCCAGGGAGAGCAGGTCACTGTGGCCACACGATGTGGCTGCGGGTGAGCCCAGGGAAGTCTGAGGGACCCTAATAGGTGGTCCTAAGAAGGATAAGTCTAGACAGTAGTCACCATAGCCCAAAGCAGGGCAGGCCCTAGAACCCCTCACTGACTGCAAAGGAAGCCCGTTTATCTGCCCAAGTGAATATGTTTCTTAGGGCTTAAGTGTCGTCCTGGACTCTGCTGTGTGCCTCAAGCCATCCATTTACTCCTCACCAGACATACATTGAACATTTTACTATAAACAGGCTACAGGATTCAACGGTGACTAAGTCACAGCCCCTGCCTTCAAAGAGCTCCTTACTTGGTGGCAGAAATCCAAAAATCCAGTGATTACAACATAGTGTGACAAGTGTTACCACCGAGGTAACTCAGCCTGGAAGATCACGGAGGCCTTCTTGGAGGAGGTGACACGTCAGCTGAGTCTTAAAATGCATTTTGGAATTTGTCGAGAGGAAGAAAAAGCCATTCCAGACGGGGTACAAAGCATTTAGAAGCAACGGCACTTGTGTTCTAATCTGTGTTTCCCAACCCGTCACACATTAGAATTGCCTGGGATATCCCAGCTTCACCCCTCTAGGGATCCTGATTCTGGCCTGGAGGTGAGCCCCAGATGACTCTAAAACGCAGCCAGATTTGAGAACTCTTGTTCCAGTTAATCCTTAGTTACAATCAGAACCTTGGAGGACATTGCCCATTTGTCACCCAAGAAGCCTGTCATTTTGCTCCCAGGATGCTTAGGATCTGCCCCAGAGCCCAGGGCAGCCATGGGGTGACCTCAGGACAAAGTCACTGCCCCAAAGTCCTTGGGCTAGGCAAGACAGAAGTTTCCTCCACCATCTCTCAGTCCTGACAAAGAATTCCCAGCTGAGGCAGTGGAAAGGGAAGCCATCCAAGCAAAGAATCGGGGGGAGACAGGAGGGAGGCAGGAGGGGGTGCGGAGGATCCCCCGCTGTGCCACCAGCCTGGGACCCAGGGCTGACCTCCAGGCTTCAGATGCCTGAGTCCAGTTCCAGCTTCATGCTCTTGCCCTACCCATGAACTTGATTTACCTACCACTTCTCCTGGCTTAGTAAACAAATACGTGTATTTCACAAGGAAGCTTTGTATCAAGTGGGTATCTGGAAACGGGACACTGGCATTCCTGGTCCTCAATAAAAGGCAACCTTAAGAGTGAAACTGACTTTTTAAAATAAAGTTATGAGAGTCTGTTTAGATGCAGTTTGCCTCCCCAACCCTCTGTTCCCCGAAGCCTGCTCTGCTGGCGGTTTTGTTTTGGCTTTTGGCTTTTACTGTGGTAAAGTATATAAGACATAATAACATTTACCACTTTGACCACTTTTTAGGCGCACAGCTCAGTGGCATTAAATACACTCATTTTGTACAACAAGGACCATCAGGCATCTCTGGGACTTCTTTGGTTTTCCCAAACTGAAACCCCGTACCAACTAAACAACTTCCCATACTTCCCCTTCCCCCAGCCCCTGGCAGGTTCTGTTCTGTCTCCGTGATCCACCTTCATTTTAAAGGGAGATTAACCAGGGCGCCTGGGTGGCTCAGATGGTTAAGCGTCTGCCTTCGGCTCAGGTCATGATCTCAGGGTCCTGGGATCGAGTCCCGCATTGGGCTCCCTGCTCCTTGGGAGCCTGCTTCTCCCTCTGCCTCTCTCTCTCTCTCTCTCTCTCTCTCATGAATAAATAAATAAAATCTTAAAAAAATAAAATAAAAAAATAAAGGGAGATTAACGAGAGTCAAGGGGGTGTTAAGGACATGTTAGCACCAACGGAGATTCTCTTTTTGACTTAGTTGGGATTGAGAGAGGGTTGAAAAGGCAACACTGTTCCTTCTATGCAATTGTACGTCACAACGTCAGCCAGCGCCCCTCACGCATGGTCTCAACCGATGGTATTCATCCCCCAGCCCCTGCAAACACTGCTTAAAACGATCCCCCTCAGCTTCTCTTCGAGATCTGTGGTCTCCTGGCAAGGAGAGCAAAGGGGAGGGAACTGTCACCCGGATTCTCTTTAATGATCCAACAAGATCTGAGAAAAATTATCCCCATTTTCCCAAAGAGGAAACTATAGCTCATCAAGACAATACCTTACCAAAAGTGCCACAGTGAGCCCACATCAGGGTCTTTTGATCCAACTATATGCCTCTGCCCTTCCCACCCCACCAACCTGATCTCCACAGGCAAACTGCAGAAGTAACCAAGACAGAAAGGACCATCAGCATAGAGGCCGCTCTGAGGCTCTGTGAACACGGTCAACACTCAGTAAGCAGACTCCTAACAAGTTAATCAAAATCAATCAGAACAGCGCATGCCCGGGTGACACTCTTCCTGGTGCATAAGGAGCGCTGTCACTCTCTGGCCATGGGGCCACCAAGCTGGCCCTCTAATGAATGCACATCTGCACATCCTGGGGTAGCCCACCCTGCTCCCTCCCGGGCCTTTGCCTGGGCAAATGGCCGTGCATACTCACTCCACATTTGGGCATCCCTGCCCCTGCAGGATTCTGATGCAAATGGACTTGACACATACACCAGAGCAGCTCCCTCCCAGCTGAGCTCCCCTGTTTACTGACGGTTTCGGCATCCTCCCTGGGCTCCTTACCTCCATCTTTTGTGTTTGTTTAAATAATAGCCAGGTAGAGACCTCGGTTAAATATCTTTCAAGATGCCAAGATTGGAACCATTTCCCCGCACTCCTCCCCACCCCCGACAGCAGTCTGTGTGTTTGCAGATCTTTGGCTGGTCTCCATTTATTTGTGAGGATGGATCCATATGAATAAAGCTTGCTCATTAGTAGGAGTCTCATGCATTTCCAGGCAGAGGGATGCGGCCAGGTACCTGCCTGACCCTTCAGCTCCCTGCATTCGCTTTATTACGGACGCCCTCCCCAGCATGAGAAGGATTATATACACTTGCCTTGGATACATCACGAACACAAACCCCTCAAAGAGTTTGAGAACTTTCTTAAAAAAGAAATATATATATACCATTATCTTTTATCCATCCTTTTTTTGGGAGGGGGAGAAGTTTTCTTACTATCATGAAACTGAGTTTTTAAAAATGAGTCTAAGATCTATGTTTTGCCCAAATGAGCCCACCACCGGGTGTTGATGAGAGAGAAGTGTTCTCTGTCAAGTGGCCAGGAGATGATGGGGTGGGTGAATGTGGCCCTCAGGAGAGAGAACCAGAACTCAGGCTGGAGTCTGAAAAGCCTAAGGTGTCTGGTGCAAAAGGGACAGGAGGCTATCTGTCCCCCACCCCCTAGGGGCTGCGGTGGCCACAGAACTATGGCCTGGAGTTGGAGGGCAGGGAGCCTGGAATCAGACAGATCTGAGTCTGAGCCAGAGCCCCCCTTTTGAGGCTCTCTGAGCCTCAGTCTCCAGCTACCTTGCAGAAGTGTGTGGATTCAGAGACAATCCCTTAGCCCAGTCCTTGACACGGGGTGACTGCCAGGACCATGGCAGACTGTGTGATGCCTTCCCTCTACCATCCGCCCTGCCCTCTCCTGCTTGCTGGGACATCTCCCATGTCACTCAGAGTGGCTGTGTGCCCAGCGCTCTACCAAACGTGGCAGGCCCACCACTGCGGAGTCAACTCCCAGCCTACCCTTCAGCTAGATGGCCACGTGACTTAGATTGGACCAACGACGGGTGACAGGAGTGTGCTACCCGCTTTCGGAAAAGCTCTTCCCCCCTCAGTACCTGTCCTTCCTTCCTTTCATCTGGTGGCCATTCCGTGACCACTGCGCACATGACGAGGAGTGAAAGGCCAGCAGGCCGAGGAAAACAGGGAACACATCCTCCTCCGTGATCTGGTTGGACTCCTCGCCAAAACGGGAGCTGCCCTTCTCCAGACCTCCAGTGCTAGCATATGATTAACTGGTTGCTTGGGTCAGTTGACTGGGTCTTATATTTTATTCTGAGATTTGTAGGGGAAACCATTCCTATCCATGTTCCCAGACTTGTCCATAGTTACCTTCCTGCCTGGGGATCTGGGAAGAACCGTAACAAAATGGAATTCCAAAGGAAAACAGTCCACAATTTTAAGTTAATCATTTTCATGACTCAGTAGTTCTGGTGGTTCCAGCAACAAACCCCAAGGTGAGGGACGCCTGGGTGGCTCCGTCGGTTAAGTGTCGGCCCCCGGCTCAGGTCATGACCCCAGGGTCCTGGGATCGAGCCCCTCATAGGGCTTCCTGCTGGGGCAGGGGGGAGTCTGCTTCTCCCTCTGCCTGCCGCTCCCCTTGCTTGTGCTCTCTCTCTGACAAACAAATAAATAAAATCTTTTAAAAAATAAAATAAAATCTTAAAAAAAAAAACAACCCAGGGTCATCCCCAGCCTGGATGGTGACAAGAAGCATATGGGGGTGGGGGGGGGGGTAGTGAGTGGAGGTGAGCAGGCATCCCTGTGAGAAGCCAGCCTCCTGCCCACCTGCCTCTGGCCTGGTGACCTCGGGCAAGCCACCTACCCCTCCATCCATACATCCACTACCTTGCTTTCATTTCCCCTGTTTCTTTAGCTGTAAGCACGGGAATCATGATACCTACTTTACAAAGTTGTTGGCAAGGCCCTTCTTCAGAGAGGCCCCTTGGAAAACACAAGTCAGCACTCTGCTGACCCCCCTGGGTTCACGAGACCCTCCTCCATCTACCAACTTCCTACCAACCTACCAACTTCCTGGGCCTCATCCCTGGACACTCGCCCATGCCCCTCCAAAGCCCGGTCACGCTGAATTTCCTTCAGCGGCTGGGACATGGCATGTGCTCTCTCCTCCGTGTCTTTAACTGTCTCCCCGTGCCTGGAACACTTGTCCCCCTGCCCTCATCTGGCTGGTCCCTGCTTCTCTTTCTCCTCAGCTTAGAAGTCACTCCCTTTCCTTGATCCTGCTGTGTACACACACACACACACACACACACACACACGTACACACACACAGAGCCTCTTTAAGGTGCTCTGCTCGTGGTCCCATTACCTGTTCAACAGTCACCTTCCCCACTGGCCGGCGAGCTAGGGGCAGAGATCAGAACCTTCCTGCTCACCTTTGTACCTCCGGCTTCTAGCACAGGCTGGATGCATAGTAGGCACTTCACAAATACGTACTGATTAAAGACCCACACACTCACATGAAGCAGTAAGTGTGGACTTTACATAGCACGGCTGCAGGTACGTTTCAGGCACGCAATAGATTCACCTCTACGAGGAGACCCCTAGTGCAGGGCTAAGCGCCCCTCCCGTGGAGAAATCCCGCTTGCGCCAGGGTCCCAGCTGTGCTTATCAACTGTGTGACCCTGGGCAAGTCCCTTAACCTCTCTGAGGCTCCGTTTCCCCAAGCGTAAACGAGAATCCCAACAATAACCACCCCCAGTGCTGTTGTGAGGGTTCACTAAGTTGATAAAAAGAAAATACCGGCCCGCTGTTGAGTGTTAGCTATTATTTTTTTTTTTAAAGATTTTTATTTATTTATTTGACAGAGAGAGAGAGAGCGAGAGAGGGAACACAAGCAGGGGGAGTGGGAGAGGGAGAAGCAGGCTTCCCGCCGAGCAGGGAGCCCGATGTGGGGCTCGATCCCAGGACCCTGGGATCATGACTTGAGCCGAAGGCAGATGCCTAACGACTGAGCCACCCAGGCGCCCCAGTTAGCTATTATTATTATTACCATCATCAAAACCGTTATTACACCAGAGCCATCCAGGTGGGGGTGGGAGCAGGCCAGCCCCCCTCCCCACCCCCCTCCCGGGACCCCTGTCATGGGTGTTCCCCGTTCCAGGGGACTCGGCCACCTCCTCCGCTGCCCCCCACCCCACCTCCCCAACAGTAATTCCAGCCACCCGAGGCTTGCCCTCCACCTTCCCGCCCGTCCAGCGGCGGTCACAGACGCACCCGCCTGATTGATAAAGTCCCTATCTGGTCGTTTACGATCTGGCCGCTGTAGAGACAGCTCCTGCCAGCTCGAAAAGCAATTAATCCGCAAACAAGCTGGGCAACAGCAGGCCTGGGCATTGCAGTCTCGGCCGTGGCCGCTCCGGAGAGCAGATAAGGCTGCGGTCGGCTATTTATTGTACATTTTAATTAAGTGCTTGTTAACGACAGTTATTTTAACAGTCATAAAATTACTGTTGTAATGCATTTTGTTGGAGGGAGAATGGAGGGGCCGCGGGACTTTATGAAAGCAGCCACAGATTGCCTTCACTTTAAATCAAAGAATAAATTCTGAAGAGGAGGGACGGTCCTGTGGTCCAGGCCGAGACGCTAATGGTTATTTAATGCGCTCATCAGTGTTTGTAAGTCCTGAGCATACGGCGCGGACACAACAGCCTCCAAAACCTCTTTAACACTTATTTGAGATGACAGGAAAAATGAAACCGTTTGTGCTTTCAATGGAAAAGCAATCATTGGTACATTATATTCGCCTTGCCCTATCATGCTAAATGCATGGTAAAAATGTCACCAAATGTATTTAAGGGCCTGATGGACTGTTACCGTTGGATCCCTGGTACTGGACTGATTAATAAAAATCTTCAATTTGTATGTAAATGCAGCGAGGCCTCATATCATCCACATACCTGCACCCAGAGAAAATAATAAAGTGAAGTTTAATGCGGGAATTATCCGCATTTATGGAGCTCTCAGAAGCAGGCGTGGAGGCGGGCACTGGCGATGGGCGGAGGTCCTCGTGGGACATGGGGGCCACACCCCGCTACCTTGCTTTCATCTGAGGGGTGAGCCAGGCGAAGTGACTCTGGATGGTGAGTCGGGGGCTGTCGCCAAGGAGACGTTCCTGGAGGTGGCCCCTCTAGGGCTGACACCCCCATCTTGGGACACAAGCCTGTGTCTCTCCCGGCTCTGATCTAGAGGAACTGCACCGAGGGATCAGACCACCTGCTGGACCAGGGTGGGTCGGGACAAGGAGATGCACTGCATGCTTGTAGGGACTTGACACCTTGGTCCAAAGGGCTATAGTGACAAGAACGGCCACTTAGTGCTTTGCTGTGTGCCAGGCTCAAAGCAATGTACTTGGCCTGGCATCTTAATCCTCATAATGCCTGTGCCGGGGACTGGCTCCCTGTTCACCAGACACGCTTCCTTTTCCTCCTGGACACACAGCTGGACTACATTTCCCAGACTCCCCTGCCATTGTGGGTAGTCGTGTGCTTTAGTTCAGGTTGGCTGAGAAGTAAACACCAAAGATGGGATTAGACACAGAAGGGTTTTGTTGGTGGGGAAGGGGGAGCAGGAAAAAGCTGGGAGAGCCTTCAGGCCACATGAGGGTCGGACCTCTGTGGGAATAAAGTGGGGAGAAAGGAGGATGGAGTAGAAAAAGTCTCAGACCATGTCATGCTTCCCAGAAAGTTTCTGCCAGGCCAATGGGACGTCTTCGAGCTAGAGTTGCCCGTTGGAAGAGGCCCCGGTCTTGCCAGAGAAGGCCTGGCTGAAGACCTCCACCTTAGTCATCAGCTGGGAGCAGCCCAGGAGAAGCATGGTCTCTCTCCACATGAAGGTGATGGTAAACCCAGGACAGCAGTTGGGGCTCCCAGTCACTTATGCTCCCTGTAGTAGGAGCCCTGAGAGGTGCATTTTCATGGCTGCCACACCATTTGGCTGACGGAATGTAGACGGGACGGATGTGCACCTCTTCCAGGCCTGGCCTACAAACCCTCCCATGGGCCATCCTCCATGCTCATTTCTCCTCACTCACTTGATATGCACAAGGATGGGAACCTAGGAGCAGCATGCCAGAGAACCAAAGATGGAAGAAGCTTGACCCACCACTTGAAGAAGAGCCCCTCACCCATCAGAAACACCCATTTAGGACATCACTTGAGTGGGAAAGAAACTTGTATTGCATGAAGGCACTGAGATTGAGGAACTTCCTCTTACAGCAGTGAGGTTAAGTATTAACCTAACTAAGATCACAGCTGCAGAAAACAAGTATCCTGGCCCTCATTTCTCGGGTGAAAAAACCAGTCCAGAGAGGTGACTTTCCCAAAGTTATACACTGTGGGTGTGGCAGACCTGGGATTCGCGTCTGACTATCTCCCTCCTGGCTGGCCAGAAACACAGACCAGAAATACAAAAGTATTTCTAGCACCCCCGGGCCTTGCGGACATTACAAGCTTCCATTCCTCACTCTCCAGGGTCCCCCTGAAAAAGAAAAAAGGGTGAGCTTCTAATGGAGCTTTGGGAGGGCTGGAGTCTATGAACTTTATAGTAAGGAAAGGGTGGCAAGTAGATATTTGGGGTCCCCCCAGTTTGCTCCTCTCTCTGGCTCCTGACAGCCCTAACCTCATGAGCATAAGTCAGTACAGTGTTCTTGGAGGCAAAATTCGACAATATCTATTTGTATTTTAAATGTAGGTTCTCCTTTAGCTAGCAATTCCATTTCTTTTAAAGATTTTTATTTATTCATTTGAGAGAGAGAGAGAAAGCATGAGCAGGGGGAGGGGCAGAGGGAGAAGCAGGCTCCCCGCCACGCAGGGACCCCCAGGCGGGGCTCGATCCCAGGATCCCAGGATCATGACCTGAGCCGAAGGCAGACACTTAACCAACTGAGCCACCCAGGCGTTCCCAGCCATTCCACTTCTAAGAACTTATCCCATAAGAATGCCAACACCAGGGTGCAAAGACTATTTGTAAACAGACTTACTGCGCATTGCTTCTGTAGCAAAATACTAGTTACAACCCAGTAGTTCAACAATAAGGTCACAGTTATATAAAGTATCATATGTTCTCCTCCTGATAACATGGAGCCCCTACTGAAAGGAATGGGGTAGATCTAGAGGGACTACTCTGGGAATATATCAATATATATATTAAATGGTGTCAAACTTGTTGACCATAAGTAAGAATTACTTCTCTAATCAGAGTGGAATATACGAACTATGCTTGAAGTATCCTGGGTAGATCCTATGACCCCAGGAAGCATAGTAGAGTGAGAAGTAAGACAGGGAGGAAAGCTCAAGAAAGATGGACAATGGCTGGGTGGTTGCTGTGAACAACTGGGGGGCTCCGTCGCCCCCAGAACCTTCTGAGGGAGTACGCACAGCACATCCCAGAGTCGTCCCACCAAAGGGTGAGGAAGCTGGGCTGTTTCTCCCCCACCTGCCCCCTCACTGGTTGCCACTGCTCCTGATGGTGTGAACAGCCCTCAGCCTGCTCCACCCATGGTCTGTGCAGTTTCTTCTTTCTGCCAGAAAGAGCCTTCTGAGAAGAGAGGCAGGTGCTCAAGGTAGGAAGCCATTGTCCACAGAACCGTCCGCGGAGGCTGCAGGTGACCTCTGGGGTAGACAGTGGGGACGCGGGTGGATAACAACAGCCTCTACTCCCACAGCATGTTCTCCCCCATTCCACTGCACCCTGCACGGCGCCGAGCCCATGCAAGGGACCCAGGAAACAGGCAGGGAGTCCAACTAAATATATATATTAAATGTACAATAATAATCATGTTACTAATATGTAGACATTTCAATTGGCCTAGGAACTCCTCGCCTCCCAAATAAGAAAGGTTTTTGGTTTTTTGTGTTTTTGTGGGTTTTTTTACTCTTTTCCTCAATTCTCAATAATATCCAGGACTCCAAAATAAGGACAGTAATAGTATAAGTGAAAAAGCCAATGCTTGAGCAGCCATGATTCCGTACCCGGCACCCTGCAGTCATGGTCTAATCGAATCCTCACTGCCCACCTGTGAGGAGCACGCCGGCAATAGCCGCTGTGGTCTTGGCTGTGGTCTGGCCCACTGGTCGTACCCAACAGGGAGGCTGAGCTTGTGCTTAGGGCACGGGCAGAGTGGCAGCACCCAAAATTAGAGAACAGAACTAAGACGTTCAACAGCTGCTGCTGCAGAAATCATAGGAGCTGGTGTTTCAACTCCGGCCCTTGTTGAATTCCCGTATGCTCTGAGTACTAGTCGCACATTGAATGACATTCTTGTGAGTCCCTCTGTGCTTTGGGCATCTGTAGATCTGTGTGGGGCCTTCCTCAGCCTCTCTCTTACTCCAGCCAGGTCTGTGGACATCAGTGCCATACGGGCTTCGGCCAGCTTCTTGCAGTTCCAAGCCCCTTGCAAGGTCAAGACTCTGCCATATTCTTCTTGCTTCCTGTCCCGAGGCTCCTCTGACACCGTGGGGCTTCTCAGACCTGGGGGGACCCACTGAGCATTCACCAGGCAGGTGCACCCCAACACCAGAGGCCATCCTTGACCAACAGGGGTGGAAAATGATGGGGATAAGCTTCTCCTTTTGTTGCCCTGGTGGATGGCACTGATACTCATTTCATAATGCATCCCTGCAGTGTGTCTCCCACGCTCCTTGTTTGACCTGTTCCCCCACCTCCAGCACCCCGGCTCCCTCCTGGGCTTCTGCTCCCTGGGATTCTCCCAAATAAACTACCTGCGCAGCAGCCTTTGCCTTAGGATCTGCTCCTGGGGGAGTCCAGGCTAAGACAAGGTTTTAATCAGAAATAATCAGAGTTCCCAAAGGGCCAGAGGTTGAAACGGGGTTTTTAAGTAGAAGATAGAAAATTGCTTGGCAGAGAGAAATGAGACAGGGAGCACCGGAAAGACAGGGAGAAAAATTAAGCCAGAAGAGAAAGAGAGGGAGGGAACAAAAGAAAACCTCGATTTGCTGGTGAGCCCACAGCTTACCTCTCTTTCTAAGTTCCAAATTGCCTTCATTTTTTCAAAATTCCAATCAAGGCGATTCTAGAGGAAGCAATTTCTGCCAGTACATCGTCCCCTCACCTCCTGACCCAGGAGAAGATCTCGAAACCTTACCGAAAAGAATCCCAGCAGACATTAGCAAATCAACTGGAAAAAGAAAAAAAGAGAGAGAGAGAGAGAAAAATCTATCCACAAGTCATTGCAGAGTGTGTCCCATTTGACACAAAGGGTCCGCTCACCATCGGGACCCTAATGAGACTGTGGCCAGGTCCCTAGCGGGAGCCTTGTAACAAAAGACAAGACGGGTCTCTCCAGCAACCCACCTTCACACAAACCAAGATTTCTCCTTCTCCCCAAAGCACACAGACAATAATAAAATAAGACTTTCCCCCCCAGATTTTGAAATTAACCCATTCTAAAGACCCCCTGGCTGACTGGGCCCCTGGCAGGCTGCGTCACATTGCTGGCCCTTCTAGAGGGGGAGGCGAGGACACATGATGGCCATGCAGACCCCCTCCCTGTAGGAGGTCCGTGGCTCACTGCTCTCAGCCACCAACAATGTCACCATACCACAAGGTCAGGGCATAAGCGAGAAATGGAGTCATGCTGGGGTACCCACAGTCCCTAGGTGACCAACAAAGGGACTCAAGGGAAACGGAGTCCTGTCACCTCTTTCCTGGGGCAGAAGTGGGGGGGACAATTTTTTTTTTTCAATTTTTTTGTTGTGGTAAAATACACACATTGTAAAAATTACCATCATAACTATTTAACTGTACAGCTCAGCAGCATTGAGTAGATTTGCATTGTTCTGCAACCATCACCACCATCCATCCCTAGAACTCTCTTCATCTTAGAAAAATGAAACTCTGTCCTCATTTTTTTTTTTTTTTTTTTGAGACAGAGAGAGAGCACGGGAGAGACAGTAAAGCAGGGGAGGGGGAGAGGGAGAGAGAATCTTAAGCAGGCTCCATGCCCAGCTCAGAGCCTGATGCAGGGCTTAAACTCACGACGCTGAGATCATGACCTGAGCCGAAAACAAGAGTCAGAAGCTTAACCGACTGAGCCACCCAGGCGCCCCAAAACTCTGTCCCCATTAAACACTGAGTCCCTGCTCCCCCTCCCCCCACTCCAGCAACCTCTCTTCTACTTTCTGTCCCCATGAATTTGACCTCCTGTAAGTGGAATCACGCACTTGTTGTCTCTTTGTGACGGGCTCCTTTCACTCAGCACAATGTCCTCAAGTTTCATCCATGTTGTAGCAGGTGTCTTTCCTTTTTAAGGCTGAATAATATTCCATCATGCACATATACCACATTTTGTTTCTCCACTCACTTGTTCATGGACCGTCTGTATATGGTATTAGCTGTAATTCTCCTAGCAATTCCGTAAGGTAGCTTCCATTATTAACCCTTTTTCATCGAGCAAGTAGGTGCACAAAAGTTAAGCAGTTTCCCTGGATTCAAGTAAGTGGTAGAGCCAAGCTCTGAATCAGACAGTCTGGTTCCCGAGCTCGATAATGATAATGATAATGAGAGGAAGGAGGAGGAAGAGGAAGAAGAGGAAGAAGAAGGAGGGGAAGGAGGAAGTTTTAATGGAAACTTAGTCCTCTCTCCTGGGGCAGAAGAGGGGCAACATTTTTTTTTTCATGTTGATGAAAAAAATCTCAGGATGGTGACAATTTAGCCAACACTCATTTGTGCAAACTCCGTGTTGAGCACTGGGATAGCATCTAAATGAATTACCTCATTCAACCCTAAACACTCTCTGGGGTAAGTATATTATTTGCCAGTTTTGCTTACAAAGAAACTGAACGTCTCAATGGTTTCATAACTTGTACAAAGTCACACGGGGAACAAGAAGAGGATCCAGGATCAAAACCCAGATCCTTGTATTAACCAAGTCTCCCCTTGTCTGTTCATTCAATCACTGATGTCTGCATGAATCCCCCTATGAAGAATGAGGAAGAACTTGGAGCCAAGAGCTCATGTGTTCTCCCACCCTTCCGGCATGTTCTTTGGCCAGAGCAGAAATTCCAGGGACATCTGGCAAGAGGCAATAAAGTGTGACATGTGGAAAGGAGGAAGAGGAAATGCCATGTAGGCTGGAGATGAGGAACAGATTTGGGGCCAGCCTTTGGAGAATGAGCACTTTCGAGGCAGCTGCAGGATGCGTGAGGACAAGAGCAAAGGAAATTTTAGGAAGTGTTGCTCTAGATTACAAAGTGAATCCACATGGATGTATTTTAAGAGTCACAAGTACAGATTAGGATCCTTTTAAAATTATGTATTTTTTTTTTTTATTTCGGACTCTGTTCCTCTAAATACAACAGTGAAGTAAGACTGGGCCACGTAGGGCCCCAGCTTATATTTGGGTTAAATCAGGTGAATAATAATATTTTTTGGACACTCGGTAGGTGCCAGGCACTGGGTTTAGGGCAAAACTGAGACAGAGGTGTCCCTCCACTCAGAACCTCCTCTTCACAGACCAAGCCGATCAGAGGCGAAGGCTAAAATCAGGAAATGGGGCTGGTTAGAGATTCTTGGGGGTTCAAGATTAATACAGTTTCTATTTCTCCTTTACCGAAGAAGGGAATATCCAGGTGAGTCCAAGCCCTCCTTTGGTGTGGGTGCCTGTCCTGGCCTCTCCCCCCTTCCTTGTGGCTGGGCCCTCTCCCACTCTTTACGATCCCACTCCCCATATTCCCACTCTCCTCCTGCTGTCCTGCTCCAATCCTAATGGCTAATGGAGCATCAGCCCCTTCTCCCACATTCACAGTGCTCCCAAATGGAACTTCTCATCCCAGCCCTGGCTTCCATGGCTCACTCGAGATCTTTGGGCTCCTAAGTTGCTCCCAAAGAAGACTGGTGTTTCTCACCAACCCTTGGACCCAGTCCCCCCAGAATGGCTGCTGGTTGCCTCTAAATTCCATTCTCTCCATTCCCCTCTTTCCTTTCCCCGGTGTTCTCCAGTCTTTCAGAAACAACCTTTTCATTTTCTAAACACTTATTGGCTTTCTCTTCATTCAAAAGATTTACATATTCATTGTATGAAAAAAAATGGAAAACGAGAAAGATCAAAGAAAATTAACATCACTCAATCCCTCTGCCCAGGGATTAATCCCATCATTAACTACCATGTGAGTGGGAAAACCCATTTTACAGATGAGGAAACTGAGGCACAGAGAGGCTAAGTGACTTCTCACATGTCTCCCAGGGAGTAAGGGACAGAGCGAGGATCCAGGTCTGTCTGGCTCCAAAACCCTTGCTCTGAATCTCTCCACTCCCCGCATCCTCTTGCTGTCCCTCCAGGGCTCCGGCCACTGGGGTCCATGTGCCTTCTCTGGCCCAGATGCAGCAGGTGCAGCTGGTCTGGGAGGACTATTTATCCAGACAACAATTAGACGTGTGCCCTCTGCCCATGGGAACAAACACCCACTTGGAGTGGCCAGTCATCAGAGAGGTATGAGATGCCCTCCCTCATCCTTACGCCACAGAGCACCTCCTCTCCCGGGTCTTGTGCCAACATGAAAGAAACTCAAAGCCTGATAGTCCAGCACATTCACCTTCTACCCACCTGAGCTCCCTTGGGAGGCAGAAAGCAACCATAGGGAGAAGACACTGGAAACATGGAGACAGGTTACTGTCTGAGCAACCCACTGTGGTGGTATTCTTACCATGTCGCATCATGAGCAAATGACTTTGAAGGTGCCAGGAACACATCCTTCCACAGAAGCAAAGTGATGGCTGGAGGGCCTTGTCCATGCTGTTCTGAATACTGCCAGATAGCCCCCAGCAACATGCTTTTCATACATCTCCCATGAACAGCTCCACCCCTTGCCCCTGGGGTAATCCTAACCTTCCCCCAGCAATTTATACCCACAAACTCATTCACAAGAACCTTGAAGGGACAGGAGGTATGTGTGTATACACACACACACACGACCCACATCTATACCTATACTATGTTATTACTGTGATGACTTGCTTAACACCTGTTTTCTCCACTCAACTGTGAGCTCCATGAGGGTGAAAATGGTATCTGAATTACCCATTGCATAGCCTCAGCCTCTAGCACTGATGACACAGAGTAATGTGGGAGTGAACAAGCAGTCAACCTGCCTTCTCTACATGTGTTTTCTTCTTCCTCCAACTCTCCTGTCCTTTGGTCCCTGTATTCAACCTCCCACTCAGCAGCTGGACAATGCAGATCTCAAAAACTACTGACCACAGAACATCTAGCCTGATTCCTGCCTTTGGGAAACTTATGATCTGTTTGGAAAGGTAGAACTGAAAAAGACATCAAAGATTATTAACCATCTCACATTTAGTAGAGATATTTGGGGGGCCTCTTGGTTATAAGAAACAAAAACCCAACTCCAACTGACTTAAGCAAATAAGGCAGCTGTGTGGACTTCAGGCATGGCTGGATCCAGGACTTCCAGCCGTGGATAATAAATGTCATCTGGCTCATTCTGTCCCTCTCCTTCTCCAATCCCTCCTGTATGTCTCAGTTCTGCCTTTCTGTGTTCCTTTCATTATCTAATTGAATCTTCCCTTTGTGGAGGCAAAACAACCATCCTCGCCCCTCTGCCGATATCCTACCAGTTCAGCTTCCCCTAAAAGAAACAGAATCTTTTTCTCAACAGTTGCCAGGTAAAAAGCAACAGCAACAGAATTTAGTATCATGGACCTAACTTGAGTCTTGTGCTCCATCTTCAACCCATCACTGTGTCTTGTGGCAATAAATATACTTACTGGCAAGGCCAGGGCAGGATCTGAGCCAGCCCCCAAAAAAGGCCTGAGGTTGAGAGAGATGTTATTTTTCAAGAAAGCAGGGATGCTGCTATCAGAATTGGGAAGGGATCTTGGGCAGTGTTGACTGTGTATATCCACCAGAGCAGGGATCAGCCACCCCACCTTTGTACACATCCCTTATCTTTATTCCTCTAGGTATTACAGACTTTGGCGCTTACAACCATATTGGAAAAGTGGAACAGAAAAAAAGGGGAGATGTGGGTGTTGTTACCTTAACATTATTTCACTTCATGGGTGAAAATCTAGACCCTGACAGGTAGGAATTGGCCCGAGGCCATAGGGCAAGTTGCTGTCAATCCTTTAAACTTTTATTTAGAATTGCAAATTGAGAATCTGGAGGATGGGCAGGGTGGGTCCCCAAGGATGCGGTAGATCCAACCTGCCGAAGGCGGTGAGTTGCCAAAAGCAGATGCTGAGCAAAGGATTTGGGGACAGGGATTCTATTAGGGGAGTGATCCCAGGAAGCTCACTGAGGCAGGGAAGGAGGAACTAAGGAATGAGTCAAAGGACAGGTTCCCACTGGGACTCAATCCCATGGGGCCCTCAGAGGAACCAAATCAAACCTGCCTCAGAATCAGCCCACGAAGGGATGAGAAAGCTGGGGTATTTGTTCACACACTCTTGTTGCTCATCAATTAGCTAATTATAATTCTAAATATAAATATGAATGGGAATATAAAAATCCTGTCTAACAGAATTACATGTCATGAAATTCTGTGTGTGTTTGTTAAATGCATATTCACTTGTTGGTGGCAAATATTGGAATGAACCACAATCTTCTGGAACCTTATTTTGATGTTTCTTTTTTTTTTTTTTTTTTTAAAGATTTTGTTTATTTATTTGACAGAGAGAGAGACAGCGAGAGAGGGAACACAAGCAGGGGGAGTGGGAAAGGGAGAAGCAGGCTTCCTGCCGAGCCGGGAGCCCGATGTGGGACTCGATCCCGGGACTCCAGGATCATGACCTGAGCCGAAGGCAGTCGCTTAACCAACTGAGCCACCCAGGCGCCCCTATTTTGATGTTTCTTAACTCTTTGAAATGATTGAGGGGCTCATGATAACAGAAGTGGGGTTCCTCTCAGACATGGAGGGGCCCTGTCCGCCATTGCCCTGGGCCCTCCCAGTATGACTGGGACAGTGGATTTTCTGGGATGCTGGGAACATTCTGGTGAACTAGCCCAGGATGTGGATTTTGCCCGAGTCTCAAAGCCTTTAACAGTGGCTCTCTGGGCCTCAGCCAGACTCGATGCCGTGGCTGGATCATCAAAGCACAACACAGAAGACCCAGGGTCGTAGCCCGACAACCTGACCCAGGTCACCAGCCCATCCAGCTCCCCGAAGCTACCTCGGCAGGCCCTCTGCCCAAGAGTTAAACTTCCTTCCCAGGGACCTTGAAGTCCAAGGGCCCAGCGCTTGGACACCCTCTCTCTAAAGGGCTCTTCCTTCCTTCCTACTGTCTTGCACAATGGAGAAAGCCCCGTTATCATTAATCACCCAGGGGCCTCCAGGGAACTGCAGAATTTCTACGCCACGAAAAGCCCGTATCAAAAGCAACTGCTCCATGTGGATCCCGATTGCTCTCACCAAAGCTTCGGGGCCGGGTTCTGGACTCATCGGATGCGGAGCAGGAGGGTGAAGGGGATGGAGCAGAAATGGAGGACATCCTCGAGGGTTAGCAGTCAGGGTGTTTTACACATCCGTGACCTCAACAACCCCACAGGCCCAACTACATGATTCGCAGGGCCCAGAGCAAACTGAAAATGTGGGCCCCTCATTGGAAAATTATTAAAACTTTGGGACAGCAAGAGCGGAGCATCAAAGCGAGTGCACAGGGCTGTGCACCCATGAGTCCTGTCCCACTCCACAGATATTTCTTTTCTTTTTTCTTTAAGATTTTATTTATTTATTTGAAAGACAGAGAGAGCACAAGCAGGGGAAGCGGCAGACAGAGGGAGAGGGAGAAGCAGACTCCCCGCCGAGCGGGGAGCCCGATGTGGGGCTCCATCCCAGGACCCTGGGATCATGACCTGAGCTGAAGGCAGATGCCTAACCGACTGAGCCACCCAGGTGCGCCCCCCACCCACCCCACCTCCCATTTTATTCTTTTCATTTTTTTTTTTTCAATCGGGCTCTGAAATGACTTGTTTAAAGTTGTTCATGTGTGTCCGTGTTTCTATCTGGGTTCCCCGGGGGAACGTAAACTTGACAGGGCAGGGATCCGGCCAGCTTTGTATGCCACCGAGTCCCTGGTGCCCAGCTCACGGCGGGCCACACAGGGAGCACGCAATCAGCATGTGGTGAGCAGCGGATGAGCCTGCTGGATCAAGCGTGGTGGGTTCAAAAGGCGACAGGGGCTCAGTGCCAGGCTCACGCCCTCCCTGGGAACAGCCTCTGTATCCGCCCCATGGCTATTAGCCGACTTCTATGCTTTTCAGCTCAACAGTGACATCGTGAAACCTGCACGGTTTGCCCTTTCGGCCCACTTTACAGGAAGAGGATATCCTGCAGAAATTAAAGAAAGGTGGGATGTTTAACAAAACCCCATAAATAAGCCCCTGGCATGCCTTGGTGACTCCTCCTGCCACTAGGTCCAAATGTCATGTTTTATTTCCAGTCAATGGTCAGAAAGGGAAATCGCTTACGAAACCCCCAACCCCCAACTGCATTCCCCAACACCACTGCACAGTGTCCTGAAAATAATTTGGCCAACTAGCAATATCCACTGAAGCCAAACATATGCACATCCCATATCCCACTCATATGGAGGCACCCAGCAAAAATGCGGCTATATGTCCATCAAAAGGCATGCACCAGAATGTTCCTAGCAGAGCTATTCATGAAAACTACCCCAATTCCCATCAACAGTAAAGTAGATAGATAAACTGTAAATGAAACACCATTCAGTAATGAGAATAAACCATCTTCAACCACAAGCAACAATGTAATATTGGGCCGAAAATACCAGAAATGAGAATACACCCTGCGTGATTCTGTTTTCATCAAGTATAAAACTAAGCAAAACTAATCTCCACTGTTGGGAGTCTGGCTAGGGGGCTCCCTTGAAGGTGTTGGGGTAACTAGGAGACCCAGGGGCTCCTGGGGGGCTGTCACCTTCTGTTTCTGGATGTGGATGCTGGTTACATGGGTGTTTTCACTTTGTGAAAGTCAATACATTCTACACTTAGGACACTTGCATTTCATGGATGTGTATTATTCTTTGATAAGAAGTTAAAGTTTTTATTGAAATGGGAAACTCTGGGGCGCCTGGGTGGCTCAGTCGGTTGAGCATCTGACTCTTGGTTTCTGCTCAGGTCACGACCTCAGGGTCATGAGATCGAGCCTAGGAGTTGGGCTCCACACTCAGCAAGGAGTCTGCTTGAGATTCTCGCCCTCTGCCCCTACCCCACTCACATGCATGTGCTCTCTCTCTCTCAAATAAATAAATCTTTAAAAAAAAAAAAGAAAAAGGGGAAACCTTAAATGGCCAAAAAAGCATGAGTTTTATATATGAGCAGATCACAGTGGTTAAGAGTTGGGAGTAACTCTGGGGCTGGGGGCCTGAGTGTGAATCACGACTGTGCGTCTTACCCCCTATGATATCTCAGGCAAGTTATTTAACCTCTCTGTGCCTCACTTCTCTTCATCTATAAAATGGGAGAGACAGCAGTCCCGAGCTCACAATGTTGTTTTGAGGTTTAAGTGAGGTCAGGTTTGTAAAGGGTTTGAAACCTCACCTGGCCACAGGTGAGTGTTCCATGTGTGTTACCTTTTACGGATGGGAATATGATGGCAGAGGTCACAGTGTATCCATACCTAATAAGACAGGGGAAGGATGGCTTTAAAAATATGTTGCGTACATAATTATGTGCCCAAATGACTCCCTTCTCCTGGGCCTGGCACATGGTAGATGCTCAGTTAGTACCTCTTAAATTGAGCTACACTGAAGTCAGAAGCCCTGCCCCAAGACATCCAAGCCCAGTGAGACCCACTGTTCTAGATCTGTAAGGCTATGTAGTAGTTATCCATGGCTACGGAACAATTATTCTAAAACACAGCAGCTCAAAACAGGGATCAGCGAAGTTTTTCCTAAAGGGCCAAATAGTAACTATCTTAGACTCGTGGGCCATATGGTCTCCATTGCCTCTACCCCACAACTCCTGCTGATGGAGTGGAAAAGCAGCCACAGATAATATGTACACTAATGGTCATTTCTCTGTTCCAATAAAACTTTATTTACAAAAACAGGCGGCCGGCCCACGGGCTATAGTCTGCCAACTCCCGGCTTCAAACAACAAACGTTTAGTATTTCGCAGTTGTTGTGAGTCAGGAATCCAGGTGTAGCCTAGCTCGATGCTGGTGGCCCAGCGGTTCTCATGAGGTTGCAAATGAGTGATCAGCCGGGACTATCATCACCTGAAGACTCAGCCAGGCCCGGAGAATCTGCTTCCACGCTCACCCCCATGGGTGCTGGCAGGCCTCAGTTCCTTGCCATGTGGGCCTCACGTGACGTGGGAGCTATTCCTGTGTGAGAGAGAGTCAGAAAGTGCCCGAGCCCAAAGCTGCAGTCTTTTTATAACCTACGCTAATCTCAGAAGAGGCATCTCATCACTTGGGCCCTATTTTATTCGGTAAAAGTAAATCAGTAAGTCTAGCCCACACTCAGACAGGGAGGGCCCTCCACGAGGACAGGGGCTGTCGATTGCTGGGGGTCACCTTGGAGGCCGGATGCTGCAGTCATTCATCTTGTCATTCATACGGTAAACATCTTGGCACATCTACACCTCCTATACACCACGCTCGGGGTGAGCACTGGGAATCCAGTGGAGACAAGGCACACGCCCCCTCCCCTCCCGGGACTGCCAGTGTACATTTGTCTTAGAACTGACCCTGTTATAATAAAAGAGAAAGAGAAACAAAATAAGAAAAGAAAAAGCAAAAATAACAATAATAATTAATAATTGAGAAAGTTCCCTGGATAATAAAAAAGACTTCCAAGAACTCATAGACACCTACCTACCTCAGCTAACGGTCCCTCTAACAGAGATCAAAAACCCAAAAGCCTACTGGAGCCAGACAGACAGCATGAAAACGTGAAGACTCCCCCAACTTGGAGTGCAAATGTGCTCAACAGAGAACCTGGGTCCCATCTCAAGGGAGCTACTACCCCCATTCAAGTCCAGCCTATTGGGATCTCCCAGAATTTGGGTCCGGTGCCGTCACAAGCGATTTTTCGAGAAAAATCTTAGGATTGGGATTTTATGGTACATCTCTTAACTTCTTAAATATGGGCAATGGTGAGAGACGGTATTTCCCTTCTTCTATTCTCTGTCTCAGCTAAGTTTCTCCCGGTGTCAGGTCCTAAGGCAAAAGCATCCATGCAGGTGGTTTATATGGGAAATGAGTCCAGAGGGCAAGAACAGGGTGTGAAAGGGGAAGAAGGAGAGCCACCCAAAGATGTGCTCTGGGGTTGACCATTGCTACAGGAGCTAGATGCTTCTGGGACCTTCTGAGGCACTGATGGCGAGCACCTCAGAACTGCCTGCTCCAGAACGGAAGGCAAAACATCTATCTGCCCTCTCTGTCCCCTTTTGTCAAGGGAGGCCCCCCCCCAGGTGTTCATTCCCTTGCATTTCCAAGGGGCCTGCGTGTGAGTGCCCACCGGTCACTGCTAGCATCCCAGGCCAATACATCAGAGAAGCAAGAGGTCCGTCGTGGGGGCGGGCAGGTGAACCTGCTCGTGCCTGTCCAAGCAGTGGCCGCAATAGGATACGGCTGAACGTATTTGAAGTGGGCACAAGACCCGTCCCATAAAGCAATCCACCCTGCAGGAGGCGTGGGCAGCCTCTTGCTGTTGAGGTCAAGCTTGGCCGCGTGATTGCCCTGGCCAATGAAATGTGAGCGGAAGTAACGTGTCACTACCAAGCATTGGCTTCCAGAGCCACGACGTGATTCGCTGTACTCTCTTATCTCCCCCATGGCATGCAGCAACACTCCAGATGGAAGCTGTTCCATCGCCCTGGGTCCTGGAGTGAAGACCTCACGGTCAGAGCCGTGGCCAAGAACATGGAGCCTGGGTGGTTATCAGCCAATAAGGTTTGAGGATTGTTTGCTACTGCAGCCGAGTCCAGCCTAACCTGATGCAACAACCAAGCCTCGAGGAATTTTAAAACTCTGCAAGATGATCAAAGCATGCAGGCATTATGCCCAGGACACCATGTTAGGACCTCTGTCTTAGGAGAACAAAATTTAAGCTCAGTAAGTGAACTAACGTGGTCCTTGCAGTTCACTTTGCAAGCCGTGAGTTCGGGGAATGGAGGTCTCTGCTGTAGACCAGAATACCACGGCCTTGATACCATAATGCAACCAGCAGACAAGAAGGCCTATGGAGCTGGCCTTGCTCCAAGTTCTTCATGCTAACAAGCACACAGAGATGATGAGATGGACATAGCAAGCAGAAATGATGGGCAGAGTTGGGCCTAAGGGAGTATATGGGGTTGGAAATTGGAAAGGAGGCATCAAGCTGAAGGGCTGAATTTCATGACCTCCCTCTCCACTGAGGAGAGAAAGGATGAGACTCACATATTCACTTCCTGTAAGTTCAACAGGGCTTCCCAGATCAGCGTCTTAGGTTCAGCAACATCATCAAATAAATATCAACGTGCAGGCTGAGTACGAAAACAACTGCACACAGGGAGCTCTTTCCTTGCCACAGGGACTTTGCACATGCTGTTCCTTCTGTTTAGAACACCATGCGATAGAAATATAGTGTGAGTCACACATGCAATCTTAAATTTTCTAGTACCCACGTTTAGAAAAGGTAAAAAGAAACAGGTGAAGTTAATTCTAATACTCATCTTTACTTAACAATATATCGAAAATCTCATTTCGACATGCAATCAATGCTAAAAACTGAAGAAGACATTTTACATCCTTACTTTTCATACTAAATCTTTGAAACCTGGTGGGTATTTTACACTTTCAGCATATCTCAGGTTGGACCAGCTGCATTTCGGGTGTTCCATAGCCACACGTGGCTAGTGGCTACCGTATTGGACAGAGCAGCTTGAAAATACACCTCCCCCTGATTTTTCTCGAATAGTTTCATCTCAGCTAAAATATCACCTCCTTGTTGGTTTGTGATTGTGCTGTCTATAGGACCAGCTCTCCAACCCCATCACATCACTTTGTATATTCATTTCCCAGCATTACTGTAACAAGTGAGGTGGCTTTAAACAACAGAAATTTCTTCCCCCATGGTTCTGAAGCCTAGATGTCTGAAATGTGACTGGGCTATGCATACTCTCTCTGAAGGCTCTGGGGGAGAATTCTTTCTTGCCTCTTTCTAGCATTTGGTGACTATCGGCAATCATTGGCATCCCCTGGCTTCTAGATGCATCGCTCCAATCTCTGACTCTGTCTTCACATGGCTTCTCTCTCTGTGTCTAGCTCTGTCTTTTCTCCTCTTCTTATGAGGACACTAGTCTTACTGGACTAAGAACCCACTCCACTCCTGTAGGAGATAAAACTCCAGCATACGTTTCATTTTAACAAATTATATTTGCAATGGTCTTACTTCCAAATAAGGTCACATTCTGAGGTTCTGGGAAAGACATGAATTTGGGGAGGACATTATCCAACCGGGTACAGCTGGTATTATTGTGTTGCTTTATAGTACTTGATTTTTCCTGCTTGTTTTCCTGTTTCATATGTCATTGCCCCACTAAAATGTAAGCTCCATGCGAACAGCTAGCTCATCATTCTATCCCCTGGGTATCCCCTGTGGGCACCGTTTCTAGCCCACAGAAGGCACTCAATAAATATTTGCTGCAAAGAGAAATGGAGAGAGGGATAAAAGGAGAGAAGAAACAGACTTTCTGGTTTGATTTTTTTTAAGAGGGGGAGGGGCAGAGGAAGAGGGAGAGACTCTTAAAGGAGACTCAGCGCCCAGCATGGAGCCCGATGCAGGGCTCCATCTCACGACCCTGAGATCATGACCTGAGCCGAAATCAAGAACCAGACACTTAACAGACTGAGCCACCCAGGCACCCCTGATTTGATATGTTTAAGATAGTGCATGGGGATCAAGAAAGGGCTGATGCTAAGGGGGTTTCCTATAAATGGTTATTTGGAGACAAGCCTTTCTATTCTCTTCCCAGAGATTTAGAATAAACCCAGCTCCACCTCTCAGACCTATTCATTCCCATGTCTCCTAGGAATGTGCCCTCAACCTTCCCTGCCCCCCCCCCCCCCCCCCCCATGGAAAATCAGCTGCCCTGCTAACCAGGAGAGTGGCAGATAGAAAAGGAAAAAAGGGACACTCGCAACTCCTGCCCAGGTCACGCCTCATGCCACTTTCTTCTCTTTGGAGGAGCAGTGTCTGCCTGCAAAAGGGTGTTGGGTTCTCACAACTGAGAATGCTGAGCAGGGCCCACACCCCGCAGCCTACCCGTCATTGACAGAAGTGGGCTAGATGGGGGTGGGAGCATACTGGAGCGTGTCCAGGTAAATGGGCAGCAGCCATGAACTCTAGGTGATTGTGTGCACAAACGAGAGGCTTGTGTTTCTTAGCCCTCCAGTTTTTCAAACAAACTGAGATCTAGATGTTTTTAATAAAATTACCTAATTAGCAAGTGTTGGCAAGCAATTCAAGTTTTGAAAAACTCAACGGAGGCCAACCTCACCACTCCCTCTCCTCCCCCTAAAAGAATGCCTATACCTTGATTCCCAACTTCTGGGGAATGCAGGCCCTCAGTGTGTCTTTAGGAGTCCAAAATTTACAAACAGTTTGGACGGGAGCAAAATGGAACTCTGGTCTATAGACTCATACAGGTAAGACTCGACCAAAGAGGCAAGGAACAGGTTCAAATACCAAAGCAAACCAGAACACCTTCTCCCCTTTCCCAAGCAGAGATAATGCATCCTTGACCCAGGTCCCCTCCAAATATTTGCATAAAGTATAAGGATTAAGGTGAAGGGAAAGCCCCCAGCAGCCTGGCTGCCCTTTTCCTTCCTTCAGTTCAGGGACTACTCTTTGAATATCTCCCTTCCAAACTCCCAGCACCACCTCTACAAGTCCCCAAAAGACCCTGATCTTCCTCCCAGAGGGATCATAGTCAAGAATATCAGATTCGGGTCCAGTCTGGACTTTGCCAAGCTCTCTAAGCCTCAGTTTCCCCATCACTAACATAAGGGTTAGGTCATACTCCAGCTTTGTGCAAATTAGAGAAAGGCACTTTTCTTCCAGTGCAGCCCTAAGCCAAGGCACCAGCTAGATGAGTGCAGAAGGACTGGACTTCAGGACCCTCTCAGCCCCTCAGCTGGGTACCTTTGTTCAGTGAGCAGCCTGCACAACCATACATGGCCACCCTGGATAGTCTCTCCTTGGTAGATCTTATATGTGATACTGTTTAACACACATTATTTCTGATAACGCTTAACACAATTATTTGGTAACTAATAATAACTCGACATTTTTTTTCATCCTAATTTTTTTACATACTCTTCAACAGAGTATGGGTTTACATTAGTAAATCCTAAACCAGTACAGCTTTTAGGGTCCTCAATATGATTTCAGGTATCTTGGAGACAGAATTAACATTGTTGAATAATAAGAAGCATTTCCTTTTCCAATTCTCTCATTTCTTCTGAAAAAGATTCAGTGTTTAATACTTCCAACCCTTGGTAATGATTACACACACACCCACAGGTCCTCTAGAAGTCGTTCCCCAGCAAGCAACAATGGCTCAAATGTTTTAGATCCCTTGGTTTTAGTTGTTTTTTATCTTTTCCCATTTCCCTTTATGGTGAGTAAGGGCTACTTTTCAATTTACAGTAGCAGTATCAAGTTTTCTTTCCAAAAACATGTATGTAAGTATTTAAAAGGAGTCAACTTAAGGAAAAATGTTAAACAAATAATAGAGGTGGTAGTGGAGGGTTTGAAGTTTGGGAAACCTGACACTACCCAATTCCAGACAAGGCCACATCTTGATGTTTTCTCAGCTTTTCCCGGTTTGAAGTTGGGAGGAGAATAGGGGATTAGTGCAAATGTCTAACACCCAGAGTGTCCCTGCTCCGCTGTGTCTGGAGCTGGGGATCCGCGCCCTTCTAGCTTTCCAGCGGTGGGTTCCCTCTGAGCTCAATTCTTCAAGAGTTTGCCCCCTGGAAAGCTGCTGACTTTCATAAACCTTCCCTTCTCTGAGTGGCATGCCTGGGTCCTGTCTCTTGAGCTCTGGGGACCTTCTCCGGGAGGGACATGCCCCTCTAGAATGACTGGGTCCTCCAGGTCTGCTCCCGGAAGGATGAGCCCAGGCCGGAGCCCGCTGGGGACAACCCAGGCGCCCGTGCGCGCCCTGCCCCTGCGGGAGCGACGACCGCTGCGCCCTCCCAGATTAAGGAGTGAGCGGGGCCGGGCACACAATGCGGCTGTGTTTGATCCCGCGACGTGTCACTCAGAATCGCAAACAATTTATTGCCATTAGACGTCTTTGTCAGGCACTAATTTCCTGGTGGCGCTCCATCACGGGCCTCGAAACATCAGGGGAGGGGGCTCAGAGGCCCAAGGGCTGGGGGCGCGAGGGAGCCGTCGGAGCCAGGCGGGGGTTCCCGTAACGAGGCTTTAATGAGGGGAGCGCGGTGGGCCTTTGTGGAGAAGCCCAAGGAGGCGGCGGCCCGGGCCGCGCGCTCCGAGAGGTCACTTCCTCCCCGGGGCCCCGAGCACCCGCCATCCCGTTGAGGGCCAGCTGCGGCCACCAGGCTGGGTGCCCACTGCGGGCTCTCTGGGGCCCCCGCCACCCTCGCCCGCTCGGAATTGCGGCCGGAAACGCAGTCTTTCCATGCAACAATGCAAACGCACTCATTACCATCTCCTCAATATGCATGAAGAAAATGCGCGAGGCTGGCCGAGCCCCATCACCCGGCTCTGGCCTCGGCATCCAATAAGGCGACATATTCATCTCCCAAGATGGATGAGGAGGGGGCGCCGGGGGGGGGGGGGGGGGGCGGGGGGGGGGGGGGGGGGGGGCACACGTCCTGGAGAGGAAGAGAAGAGAGAAAATACACGCCGAGGAGAACCTGAGAGACAGACCAAGAAACCGGAGAAGCACATAGACTGGGATGAAAGAGAGAAGGAAAGACAGAAGGAGAATTGGGGGTGAGGGAGAGGGACCGTCACAGAGGCAGACAGAGATAAAAAAGAGACAAAATCAGGGCAGAGGGAAGGAGCCACACTGAGAAAAGTGAACTGCAAAGTGGTCCAGAGGAACAAATAAAACAACGAATGGGGGGAGCGGAGGAAAGAGAAGGAAAATGAATGACTTAGAAATCGAATACCTAGAAAGTGGGAGAGACAGACAGACGGGGAGCGAAAAACAAAGGAGTGGGAGACAGTGAAACTGCTCGAGTCAGGTGGGAAAAGGATGATCGTGGAGAGGTAAAGAAAAATCAGATCACTTGCGCTGAGGGCCAGATTTTCGATCCCGGCCATCCTGGGCGCGGCGAGCCGCGGGCAGCTCAGAGCCCCGGGGGCGCGGGGCGGGGGGGAGGGCCGCTCGAGGGCGCAGCGGGGAGCCAGGGGCCGTCGGCCGGCCTCGCGCCCTTCCTGGGGCGGCCCGGCCGGCTCCCGGGTGCCCGGGCCCAACTCGGGGCCCACCGCGCGCGTCGCGGCCCGCAGCTGCAGCGGCCGGCCGGGCGGCCTCTCCCTCGCCGACAGCAAAGTTGGCAAAGTTTCTCCCAAAGTTTCCCCGACGCTTCTCGGGACCCAGGGACCGGCCTCGAGGCCCTGGCGACCGGTGGGGCGCCGCAGCCCGTTCCGGGGCGGCTCTGCAGGCAGTCGGCCCGCGCCTCCTGGGATCCCCGGGGTCCGGATTCCGGCCTGATGCAAATCCCTCCCGGTGCGGACGCCAGGCCACGCACTCCGGCGTCCGCACGGCTGCTAATAGCGGAGAGAGAGAATGCGGAAGAGGGAGAGAGAGGGAGAGAGAGAGAAGAAAAAAAATATTCTCAGCTCAATTTAAGTCTCATGGAAAGGGCTTACAACTGTAATTAAATCATTAAATTCTTGTCTACGCTTCACAGAGCGGAGAGAAATTAACTTCCCACCAACCTCATTTTCTATTTGAACATGAAATAATGATTTTCTGCCCGTCTAATTACAAAGCCAACATCTGATCAAGCCAGCATCCAGAGGGGATTATCGCATGCACGAGTATTAGACCTCATTACCAGCTTGAGTGCAAAATTATTACATCTTGTAATTGGATGGTGAGATTTATATACAGATCGGCCCGGTTTCTGTAAGATTGTAATTACAAGCTTCGTTGGTTAGCTACTTATCAGAACTTTGCAGGAAAACAAAACAAATGACTGAGGAAAACGAGCATTTCATTAACCTGTAACCCGAGCGCGGGGGGAGGGAGCGGTGGGAGCGTGCGCCGCGGCGTCTGCAGGAAGCGGAGGGATCGCCGGCCGCCCTGCAGCCGGGGGACTTCGGTTCTGGGAGGGAAGGACGGAAGATGGGCCTCGGCGCGGAGACCCAGGGGCTGCAGCGGCGCCCCCCGACGGGGACGCGCGCGCACCGTGAGGCTGGGCGAGGAGGGGGCAGAAAGGGGGCCTGGTGGCTAGCGGCTCGCGTGCCGCGCGTGGCGCTGCCCCTGAGCCTGGCGGCCCGCGGGCCCTGGGCAGACGTCGGGCCGCGCGGGCCCAGGTGCGAGTCCAGCAGCGCTCCTGTGTGCACCAAACGTGTGCCATGGACACCCTGTCCGTGCACTTCCACACTCGGGGCCGCGTAGAGAGAGCGTCTACAGCAAGCCTCCGAAGCGCTGTGTGCGCCGGGAACAGTGGAAGAAGGCGAAAAGACGGAGAAGCTTTTGTGTGCGGCGCGTTTGAGCGCGCATGCCTTTCCCAAATCAACTTCCCGTGCACCTGCTTCTCCTCCCTGTGCGAGTGTGTCACTTTGACCTCGTCCCTTGGATTAAAAATCTCTGGAAATGGTTCGGCTGTCCTCGAACTCGCGAGTTCAGTCCGGGGCCGGGCTCCACTGGCCCGGTCGAGTTTTGGAGCCAGTGCCACGTCGGGGCTCGGCCGCCAAGGACGCTGAGTCCCGACGTGAAGCGCGGACCTCCCGGGCCAGGGCAGGGCTGATCTCTGCTGGACACTAGGGTAGTGGAGAGGCCGCTTCTGCTCGGCACCTGGGACGCCTGGAGGAACCTAATTAATCGAGGTTCTTGGGTACGAGAATGGGTCTGGGGATTCTCCTTCTGGGCCATGGGCGCCGTCGGACCTGCGTGGTTGGTTCCCAGAAAACCACCTCGCCCCTTCCCTGGCCTCTTTCCCACCTCCCGCAGCTCGAAGCAGCCAGGTCGATAGCTGGTTAATGCGGAGGAAGCATCTCCGGGGCTCATGGTTTTCTCTTTTCCTTCTGGAAGAGCTGAGTTTAATAGCGAGCGTTTCGTCTGGGCATTTGCAGTGCACCCCACAGTTTCCCCACCTCGGAATCTGGCACCTGGCATGCTCGGGTCTGGTGCCACCACTTTGCGCAAACTCTGGGGTTCAGGGCCCTCGAGGCTCGAGGTCTGACACCTAGGAAGCACTCCGGGAAATAATGTTACCCTCAATTTTGTAACCCCTGAGATTTTCTGGGAGAAGGTGAGCCCATGGTTCCCAAAGCCCCTTGGCTGAGAGGTTTAACTGGAAACGAAATCAGGCGCCGGGGAAACATTTCAAAACCAGAGCTTCCCTTGATATCTCCTCCTCTGGGGAGACTCCAGCTAAGGCCAACGCCAGGTATCAGGCAGAGAAGCAGGTGGGGAGGGGATGTGGGAAAGAGCTCGACCGAATTTGAGAAGGCCACACATCAGTTTCCCCAATCGAACACCAAACTGGTGCCCCCCAAACTTTCTCTTGACTCTCCCCCCCCCCCCCCGCAATTTTTCTCTGGAGCCACCGCCCTGTGCGAAGACCGGTGGAAAGAGACCGGGAGTGAGGGGTGGGGTCAAAACTGGGAGTTCATTCCTGAGCTGGACTGCCCGGAGCTGCTTAGACCAGAGAGACAGCCGGGGGCCGAGACTCTCCGATCTCTCCACTCTGGTGGAATTCGGATTCAATTCCTCTCTCAATCAGCGCGCGGCGGCCAGTTTCCGCCCCACAGCCCAGGCTGGCCACTCCATGACAGAGTCACCGCCCCCGTGCTGTCCCCGGAGCGCTACCGCTGCAGGCCTGGCCAGTGCGTCGGTCGCCGCCGCGGCCTAAAGCTTTTAGCCCGGAGTCGCTGCGATTCCGGGAATTGCAATCCCGCGGTCGGCTGCACGCCCAAATCCGTGAAGGTGGGCGTTCGGATACCGGGATTTCAGGTTTGATGGAGGAAATAGCCCACTGTAAAACCAAAAGTCTCGCCTCCCATCTCCACCCGAGACGGTGATAGGATCTTTACAGAAAGAAAACAGTTTGGCACGGTGACCCGGGGAGCAGAGGAATGGGGTAGGGAAACGAAGGGTGTCTACGGACCGAAAATTCCAACATACAAACTTCTCGAAGCGCTCTCGGAAAGTTCCTGGAGCCTCCGCCACCTGGCTCTCTGCTCCTCCCCCCCACGCACACCCGCTTAGGCTCCCTGTCCCAGTCTTGGCTCCCCAGGATCCCCAGGGGGTCCACACTTCAGCCCCTCCAGAGGCAGAGCCCGCCATTTCTAATCAGAGGTTCGCACCCGGACACAGGCGGCGTTAAAGTAGCTGATTTCAGGGTTTGGTGCTCTGGGTAGGGGGCTGCTTCGCGCCCCTGGGCAATGAGATGGCCTTTGAAGGCTCGACTAGAACGCACCCCTTCGCCCCTCGCACCGCTCTACTAGCTTCTTCCCTACGCCGCTGAGAGTGGCCTGGAGTCTAAGAGGTGCGAGCCGAAAAGGGGGCCCGGGCCGAGGAAAGCCCCAGCGCCTGCCCTGGACCGAGATCTTGGTCCCGACCCAGGCCCCCGCGCTGGGGCGGGGCGGGGGGGGGGGGGGAGAGGTACGGAGGGGCGGGCAGCGGGGAGGGGCGAGCTGACCCTGTACTAACCCGCGTCCCCGCGCCTCCCGAGGCCCCTCCCGGCGCAGGCCGGAGGGGGCGGGCAGGGACTCGGAGCGCCCGGGCTCGCGTCCCCGCCCCGCCCCGCCCTGCGCGCAGTATCCTCCGGGGTGGGCGGCCTCGCCTGGAAGGCGCCCCGGCGATTGGCGACTCCGGAAGGAGACGCGAGGAAAAGTCGAATAAGAGGGCGCGACGTCAGACCCGAGATTTGGGGAAGGGCAGGGGAGGAGGTGAGGGCGGGGACGGACGCACAGACACAGCCTCAGACACAGATCCACGGACTCCCACCCCCTGCACGGCACCTTAAGTGTCCCCAACTTTAGGCCGCCTGAGCCCAGGGCGCCGCCGAGGCCAGGGCTGGGGGTGGGGGGAGAGTTATGGGAGTAGACAGAGAGAGATAAAAACAGGGGAGAAGAAAGCGTGAAGGGAGCGGAAAGGGGAGAAGAGAAAAGGAATAGAGAGAAAGGAAAAGCAGGAGAGGGAAGAGAGTTTCCGAGCGTCCAGGAGAGTGAAAGAGCCCGAAGGAGCGGAAGCGATCCTAAGGGGAAGAGGAGCGCAGAGAGGGAGGGGAGAGGAAGGGCGAGGAGGGGGAGTGAAAACTAGAGGAGGGCGAAGGAAGCGAGGCGCGACACTGCTCGGGGACAGGAGGGCAGTGAGGAGCGAGGCGCGGGCAGAGGCTGCTCGGGCTGCCGAAAGAGGAGGGAGCGCGGCGCTGAGAGGAGGGGCTTGCGGGCCCGTAGAAATGTCAATCAGAGCCCGGAGCCCCGGGAATCTCCGCCAATCTGTTCGGACCTGACCTGGCTCCTCGCCGCCGCCGCCGCCGCCACCGCCACCGCCGCCGCCGCCGCCGCCGCCGCCGCCGCGGAGCAGATCAATAGGCGAACGCGGAGCGCAGCGCAGCGCGGGAGGCAGCGCGGCCCCAGCCCGGCCCAGCCCCCGATGCGCGCCGGAGCCCGCGGGCGGCGCTGAGCAGGGCGGCCCCGGGGGCCGGGCCCCCCTCTCCGTCCGTGCCCCGCGGGCCACCATGTCCTTCCCCCAGCTCGGATACCAGTACATCCGCCCGCTCTACCCACCCGAGCGCCCGGGGGCCGCCAGCGGCGGCGGCAGCGCCGGGGCCCGGGGCGGCCCGGGA
The DNA here is from genome assembly GCF_004348235.1 of Phoca vitulina. NCBI lineage: Eukaryota > Metazoa > Chordata > Mammalia > Carnivora > Phocidae > Phoca > Phoca vitulina. The sequence continues at coordinate 7,314,778 of NW_022589733.1, read as the reverse complement.
GCCGGGGCCTCGGAGCTGGCCGCCTCGGGGTCCCTGTCCAACGTGCTCTCCTCCGTGTACGGGGCGCCCTATGCCGCGGCGGCAGCGGCTGCCGCAGCCGCCCAAGGCTACGGTGCCTTTCTGCCCTACGCCGCCGAGCTGCCCATCTTCCCGCAGCTGGTAAGCGCCCAGGGAGCCGGGGTGGGGTGGGGGAGGGTTAGAGAGCTGGGGCGGGGAAGAGGCGAGCGCGCGGGAGTAGACGAGCGCGGCCCAGGCCGGGAGGGTGGAGGCGGCGACGGCTGGGGCTCACCCGCGCTCCCTCTGCGCGTGTCCCTTCCCTCTCCGTGTGCGTACAGGGCGCGCAGTACGAGCTGAAAGACAGCCCGGGGGTGCAGCATCCGGCCGCGGCCGCCGCGTTTCCGCACCCGCACCCCGCCTTCTACCCGTATGGCCAGTACCAGTTCGGGGACCCGTCCCGTCCCAAGAACGCCACCCGGGAGAGCACTAGCACGCTCAAGGCCTGGCTCAACGAGCACCGCAAGAACCCCTACCCCACCAAGGGCGAGAAGATCATGCTGGCCATCATCACCAAGATGACCCTCACCCAGGTGTCCACCTGGTTCGCCAACGCGCGCCGGCGCCTCAAGAAAGAGAACAAGATGACTTGGGCGCCCCGCAGCCGCACCGACGAGGAGGGCAACGCTTACGGGAGCGAGCGCGAGGAGGAAGACGAGGAGGAGGACGAAGAAGACAGCAAACGCGAGCTGGAGCTGGAGGAGGAGGAGCTCGTGGGGGAGGAGGAGGACACGGGGGGCGAGGGCCTGGCGGACGACGACGAGGACGAGGAGATCGATTTGGAGAACTTAGACGGCGCGGCCGCGGGGCCTGAGCTCGCCTTGGCTGGGGCGGCGCACAGGAACGGCGACCTCGGCCTGAGACCCATTTCAGACTCCAAGAACAGCGACTCGGACGACAGCTCGGAGGGCCTGGAGGAGCGTCCACTGCCGGTGTTGAGTCTGGCCCCAGCGCCACCGCCGGTGGCCGCGGTTCCGCCGTCTCCGCCCTCGCCTCCTGCGGGCCTGGACCCCTGCGCTCCGGCGCCGGCGCCCGCCTCAGCCCTGCAGAAGCCCAAGATCTGGTCCCTGGCCGAGACGGCCACAAGCCCGGACAACCCGCGCCGCTCGCCTCCGGGCGCGGGGGCTTCTCCCCCCGGGGCCGCCGTCGCGCCCCCAGCCCTGCAGCTCTCTCCAGCCGCCGCGGCCGCCGCGGCTCACAGACTCGTCTCCGCGCCTCTGAGCAAGTTCCCGGCTTGGACCAACCGGCCGTTCCCAGGCCCGCCGCCGGGCCCACGCCCGCACCCGCTCTCCCTGCTCGGCTCGGCCCCTCCACACCTGCTGGGACTTCCAGGAGCCGCGGGCCACCCGGCCGCCGCCGCTGCTGCCTTCGCTCGGCCAGCGGAGCCCGAAGGCGGAACAGGTGACTACTGAGCGCTGGATGCGGAGGGAGGGGGTGGGTTCTGGGGGTCGCGCGGGGGCAGGCGGAGATGGGCAGGACCCCGGGGGCTCAGGGCGCTTACCACCCCGCGCCTGCCTCCCGCGGCCCTGAGTGCTGGAATGGAGCGCTCTGAAGGCCCTCCTTTTTCTTCCCCGCTTCCCTTAGATCGCTGTAGTGCCTTGGAAGTGGAGAAAAAGTTACTCAAGACAGCTTTCCAGCCCGTGCCCAGGCGGTAAGAGACCCCCGCGGTAGGGGGAATGGTGGGACCGGCAAGTCGGGGAGGAACAAACTTGGAGGCCCACTCGGCTTTTGCCCCCGGGGGAACGCCGCCGGGACGCGCTTTAAAAAGGGGACGAAACACACAGCCCTCCGTAGTCCCCGCGGGCCCACAGCCGGCTTGGCCATCCCAGTTCTGGCCCCCGGGCGCGGCCCAGGGTACGGCGCGGTGGGCACCGGAGCCCGGCCCGGTCACCAGGCCCCGGGGGCGGGCGGCGGCTCTGGGAAGCCCCCCTGGAGGCCCTGCAGCCGGGACCTCGGGTCTGACGCCTTCTCGCCCTTCTGATAGTTAAACCGGAAGCCCAACGTCTACAGCGGGACAGCATCTGACACTGAGACACCTCCCAGCCCCCCAGCCTCAGCCCCAGGTTGGGTCTCCCGGTCCTGGGCAGCGTCGGTGCCCCGAACTCTTATTTCCCTTTGCTACTACCATTGCTTCTCTCTTCCAGGCCCCAGAACCACCTGGATGCCGCTCTGGTCCTCTCGGCTCTCTCCTCGTCTTAGTACTTATTTTTAAAAATTTTAAATCGTTGTAATAATTGTAAAAAAAAAATCGCTCTGTATAGTTATGACTTGTAAGCATGTCCGTGTATGAATACCTAAAAAAGAAAACTAAATAACAACAAAAAAAGAAATAAAGCAAGTCCCCCTCAGACCTCCCCAAGTGGCTTCTGTACCCCACATTAGCTGAGTTTGTGAGGGGTTTTTTTTGGGTTTTTTTGGTTCAGTTGATTTGGGGGGTGGAGTTTCCGTGAGAATAAGCGTGTCTGACTTTTTTTGTATATACAGAAAAATGTACATATGTGTGAACCAAATTGTACAAGAAAGTATCTATTTTTGGCTAAATAAATGAGCTGTTGCCACTTTGACTATAACCCGCCTGTCTGCCCCCCCCCCCCCCAACGGATCTTTTGTGTTTTTTTTTTTTCCACTCCCCCCAACCCCCATGTTTGAAGAGTTGCTGGGGATCAGCAGAAAAGAAGGCGAGTAGGACCATTTTATCAGAAGAGCGCAGAGGCCGAGAAGACAGAGAAGTGGCGGGCCTGGGGGCACCGCTGGGGGTGAGGCAGTTGGAGAAGTCCGTGGGGCGCCCAAGGGAAAGGGCAGAGAAGACAGCGGGAAACCCGACCTGATGCCCTCCGAGGAGCCTGGGCCGTTGGGCCCACCCCGCCCACTGGAGCAACCGTGGGGTCTTGGAGCTTGCTCTGATGGCAAAGCAGAAAGACTCAGAGAAGGGTCTGGGTGCAGAAGGTTTAGGGTGGGAGGTTCTCATCACTCCTGCAACCCCATTCTTAGATAGGCACAATTGAGGTTTTCTCAGTTTTACATGAGGGCGTGTGCCAGCTCAGTTCAGGCCCCTTCCAACCTCATTGCACCCCTAGACTCCTCCTTATAGATGCAAGGGTGTGGGGTGGCAGTGAGTAGAGGGTGGGTATGGAGGAGCGGGGAGCCTAGGGATGCACATCATGACCTCTTGGTGACTTGCCCAGCCCGAATGGAGAGTTGGGGGACCCAGGTCCTGGTAGCATCTGTGCGTCTGGCACCCCAGCAGGTTTTCCCCAAGTGCCCTGGAAGGACAACTTTCTGGGGTCCCATGGGGGGACCGGGGGTGTTGGGGCTGCTGTACCTATCTATGCAGCCTGGATTCAGGCTCCAGGCAGTCCAGGGGTGGGCCGGCGGGGGGAGGGAGCCAGGAAATTGGGGCTGGAGCTCCCTCTACAGGACAAAAGGGCCACTCAGCGCCTACCTCTGGAGGCCACTCCAGCCAGGCCCGGCCCGCCGCTGGCCCCTTCCTCGCCCCCTCCTCGTCCTCTTGTTTTCTCTTTCAGTCCGCCAGCCTTGCCCAACTTTGACTTGAACAACTTGTAAGGAGCGCTGGAAGAGTGCCGCCTCCGGGCCAAAGTGGAGGGTTCCTTTTTTGTACCTCTGTCCCCACGTTAGTAAATGCATAGGGTGGCCAGATACCTGGTGTTTGCCCCCACCCCATCCCCTGGTGTGGGGCCTGTGACAATCCCGCGGGCCCCCTGGGAGTTTTGGGAAGAGCTTGCATGCCTGAAGCCATAGAACAAGGGAGAGCATTATATTTAGTGTACACCTTCCAGGTTCTGCAGGAGCAGGGTAGGTCCTGGAAGGACCCATCCATGCCCCGGGCAGCTCCCAGCATGGCCCCCAGGTAACCCCACAGAAACTGTGTAAACGGGGTGTGGTGGCCTCCCAGGGACAAGGGGGAAAGAGGGTCTGTTGGCATCCAGTGTGTTAGTTGGTGGCCTTTCCCAGAGGGCTGGTGAAGCAGAGGCTGGTCTCTGAGCAAGCGAAGAGGCTGGGTCTCCCCGTCTAGCCCCTCCCCCAGAGGTGGGAAATGTCTCTCGGGCTCCCTCCCCTCCCGGCTCTCTATTAATGGTGTTTATGGGGTTCAGACTCCTTCCCAGGTCTCAGACGCGGGCTGTGGTTCAGCTCAGGCACGGGGCACGGCGCCCTGCCACACGGAACGGGCTTCAACTGTCTGGGCCTTGAACGGCAGAGGCCAGGGCGCCAGGGCTGGGCAGAGGCCTCTGCCCTTGGCCTGAGTATCTTTAGGTGGGCGGCACCCCGATAGCCTGTCAGCTAGAGCCTCCAAGCTTTACTGGGGCACAGACCTAGCTCGCCAGTCTCCGTCCTGTGAAACTCTGGGCAGAGAATTAACTTCTCTGTGCTCTATTTCCTCATCTGTGGGAAATGGGAATAATAGCGCCTACCTCGAAGGAGGAAGCATGTCTAGTGCTGACATGCCACGTGGAGGTAAATAGCCTTACTAATATTCTATTACTAGTCTTACTAATATTCTATTCCAGAATCTCAGACCCCTCTCTTCAACTCTGGGCACGATTCTGCCCACCCACGCCCCTCAGCCATAACAGTGAGGCATCTGCCTTCAGGCACCTCAGGACCCAGCTCAAACCAGGGAGAAAGGAAAGTCTCCAGGCCGGGGTGATGAGGGGAAGGGGGCACGCAGAGGGCAGGCAGCCTTTCCAGGCGCAGACCGTCCACCAAGGGAGGAGGAAAAGCGTCTGTTCACAGGGAGGTGGGTGCGGAGAGGCCAAGCCGAGCTTGGAGAGGTCTGACCGCCCCCTATCCTTGGTGTGTCTCTAGTGTAAACCCTGTGGCCGGCTCACCTCGTCAGATCAGCTCATTCCAGGGATAATGGTTCTTGGATGAGACCAGTTTTGCCCCTACTGAAAGGCGGTTGTGTGTGTGTGGGGGGGGCGGGTAGAGGAGAGCTGGCGGAGAACTGGGAGTGGCTCCCACGTATCTGCATCTTCTCTGTCCCACAGAACACATGGGCCCTTCACATGGCCCCAAACTGACCCCCATAAGGTAATGTGATCAAAACAACAACAACAAAAAGATCCATGGGCTTTCTAGCCAAAATAGGGAGAAGAAGCAGCTCCGCTCCCCATTTCATCAGGAACGGGTTCTTCATCCTCCTCCCTGAGCCACCCCCTCCCCTCCCTCCTTTCAGGGATCCCAGGGACTGCCTCTGTCCATACTTTATTGTGCGGACCTAAAATTTTAAAAAGCAACAGGAAGCTGAAGGGGTAGGGTTCACAGAGTTGGGGCGGGGGAGAGAGGGAGGGAGGGAGGGAGAGAGAGAAGGAAGCCAGAGAAGAATAAGGAATAAGAGAGAGAGAGAATATCTGGGAATCTTATCCCAGGTCCTGATTAAGCTTCAATTAGAAATAAAATATGTCAATCACTCCGCCTGGAAGGGGTTCCTGCTGTCAGGCCTGGTTATGCAAAGCACGCCAAGGTGTGCGGGGGATAATCAATTAGGTCAGAGGAAGGAGTGTATGTCACGGCTTCCCTCATTATCTGCGTGGAACTGGGGGTTGGGGGGGCTCACCGGGCCAGAGAGCCAGAGGAGAATAAAATTCTCTCCCTAAGTGATGGCCCACCTCTGGGGACTGGGACATTCACGGTTTCCAATTGAATTTACTTTCACGGGAAGACAGGGAGGAGGAAGTGGGGTCCAGTCAGAGGGCAACATGGAAAAGCTAGTGAGGCAGAGGCTTCCCCGAGAGGAAAGGGTGCTCCAGCTGCTCACCTGCCCCAGGTGAGGAGGAGGAGAGGGCAGGGCCTCACCTGCCTACCGGGCTGGTGGTCTCCTGGCCCCCCTGGAGGGTCCCTGGTCTCAGGCCTGAGTTTTGGAAGGTAAGCAACAGGATGGAATGCTTGGATAGGAATTGGATGTCCAGGATATGCTGGGACTCTCCATCAGGAACTCTGGCTTTGGGCCCAATTATTCATGTCCTTCTAGAAACATTCTGTATCCTGGAACTCCTGGCTGCATGTGCCCTCTGCCTCTACCAGATGAAAAAGGGCAACCGCAGGTGTGGACAGATTGTGTCTGTGGCTAGAGCTCCCTCCAACTTGAGTGGAGGCAAGTGTCATCCCGACTCGGGGCTCCACCTTCACCGTCTGCAAGATAGAGGGGATTGGATTAGATGAATTTCTTCCAATCCGAGGTTGTCTCGTATTGGGCATAAATGGAGGGTGCCCATAACCTCTCCTGATCCTGATTAGCCATTGTCATCGCATCCAGCCAGCCAACGTGACCACACTGAAAATGTCCGTCTACCACACGGCCAACCTAGCTTATGTGGAGCTCCTCTTTCCCTCCCAGCAGAGGCCCCAGCCCCTCCGAAGACCATCCCGATTGTTTGCATGGAAAACCCCACAAGGCATGTCCTCCCGAGGGTGGAAGGGTGAGTACCCAGGTCCTAAGATAGAGCAGTGTTTCTCCGCTGGGCAAGCCCCCCCACTCCCAGGACATATGACAACGTCTGGAGACATTTTCCACCGTCACGACTGGGTAGGGATGCTGGCATCTCATGGGTGGAGACCAGGGATGCGGCTGACACCAGGGATGCTGTCCCACAGACACAGGCCAGCCCCAACAGCAGAGAATTACGGGGTCCCAAATGTCAATCATGCCTCCGCTGAGAAACCAAGAAGGGGAGAGGGGGTGTCAGGGGCAATTAGAGTAGCGGATTTTCTCCCTGAGGAAAAGCACAGCTTTGCGGTGGGAAACCTTAAAGAAGGATGCTAAGTGGGGCCGCTTTTTGCTCTTTAAAACTCTTGGCCCTGGAAGGGGGCCCTGGGGGTGAGAGAGCATAAGCAGGAAAGTTTGCCAGCCTGGGAAATAGAAGAGTAGGTTTGGGGGCGCCTGGGTGGCTCAGTTGGTTAAGCGACTGCCTTCGGCTCAGGTCATGATTCTGGAGTCCTGGGATCGAGTCCCACATCAGGCTCCCGGCTCAGCGGGGAGCCTGCTTCTCCCTCTGACCCTCTTCCCTCTCATGCTGTTTCTCTCTCTCAAATAAAATAAATAAAATCTTTAAAAAAAAAGAGAAAGAAAAGAAAAGTAGGTTTGGGCTCCCTGAACCGCTGGGGGTGGGACTGTCTCTGGAGGGAGAGACAGAGTCATCTCCAAAGAGGACGTGTGTCTGGAAAGTTGGGGCCTTTCTCCCTGGATATTTATATCAGGAGCAGGTTACCGGAATGTTCTCACAGATGAAAGCCTGACTCCTGTGGTTGGGCTTATAGTAATTGCCACCTCTTAACTGCTGCCAGTCTTTCCTGCACATAAATGTGTGTGTGTGAGTGTGTGTGGGTGCGGGTGTGTGTGGGTGCATGTGGGTGCGTGGGGGTGCATGTGTGTGCATGGCTGAGTCTGTGTGTGCACATGCACGTGTGGGTGCGGGTGTGGATGTGTGGGTGAGCGTGGGGGCATGCGTGTGGGTGTGTGGGTGTGCGTGGGAGTGTTGTGTGCGGGTGTGTGTGGGTGCGTGGGGGTGCGTGGGGGTGCGTGTGTGTGCATGGCTGAGTGAGTGTGCACGTGTGGGTGCAGGTGTGGATGTGTGGGTGCACGTGTGGGTGCGCGTGGGTGTGTGTCCCGTGTCAGGGAGCAGGAAGGAGACAAAGGCAGGGTAAGGTCTCACTCGGGCCGGCCGTCTAGGACGAGAAGGCTGTGATTTCGTGGCTTTTGTGCTGGTGGCAGCCCTGCATTCTCCCACTGCTCTAGCCCGCTAACAAGTGGGCCCGCAGCCCTCCGGGGCCTTTGGAGTGCACTCATCTGAGAGATTGTGCTTTTCTCAGCCGCTCAGATTTATTTTGCTAAAGTTACAGGGCAATTATGGAAATGCGCCCTTTGAAGCTGGGCTGATTTCTCTTTATTTTCTTCTCCCTGACAAAGCAGAGCTTCCCTGCCTCTTGTGGGCTCTTTTTTTTTTTTTTTTTTTTTTTGCAGTGCTCTCTCTCTCTCTTTCCTCTCTCTTTTTTTCCTGATAATTATTAGATAGCGGGAGTTTCCAGGGGTAATTTGAAAAAATCTTTTGAACAGTGATAAAAATGTGTGTAGATTAAAATGACGTTACTATTATTTTAACGTTATGGGTTTTTTGTTTTTTTTTTTTAAATGGGATTTTGATGGCCAGGAGGAGAGAAATGAATTAATGATAGCAGGAGACAGGCACCTCATGCTCAGATTGTGGGCCCAGGACATTCTTGCCAGGCTGAGGCCCAGCGTGGGGAGGCCCACGGCAGCCTGGCAGGCCACCTGGTTGTCCAGCAGACTGGCCCGGCCTCTTGGGGCTCCCCCTGGGCCCCCAGAATGTGTGGCTCCATGAATTTAACAGGATGAACGCCCTGCTCCCTTTTCCTCACACCTTGGGACCAAGAGGCCCAGACTCAACAGAGCTGTGTTTTCTGGGCTTTGTACATTATTTCTCACTGTTGCACGGAATCTGGAGGCTCTGTGTGAACCAACCCAACTTATTTCTCTCTTCCCACCCCACTTTGCTTGACTTGACGCTAGGGTGTTGAGGAAAAGCGTCTGAAGCCAGATGGTGTTGACCTCAGTGCTGGTGAGGGCTTCCATGGGGAATGTGGCCTGCTTAGTTGGGCGGGGGGGGGGGGGTCAGTTTTTATTTTTTAGAGTGGCCTTGAAGTTTTCTTTGTCCATATTTTTCTTTGCTCCTTCCTTCTTCCTTTCTTGTCTTTGGGGGGAATGGCTCATTATCTGTATACAAACACCAACAGGAAGTCCCGTCGCCTTCAAGAGCCAGGCGTTGGCATCAGTGGCCGGAGTAGAGGTCATATCACCTCCTATTTCCTTTACCCTATTTCAAAAAATAAAATAAAATAAAATAAATAAAATGGAGTTGAGTGCTTACTATTTGATAGGCCTAACCATTAACCATGCTAACCACTTTCCATGAATTTCAGTTCATGCTCACAACCCCCATCTCGGGGCGGGGGGGAGGGGAAACTGATGAAGAAATTAAGGCTTAAAGAGAAGGTCAGCTAAAGAGACTCTTCTGGTACCAGGCAGAACATTCCATACGCTATACTGCTGTCTGGATTAAAAGGGTAATATACATTGGTTTGTACAAGGAGCTGGTGTAGTTGCCTCAGGGAAAGGACCCAGGCAGCTGGGGGTCAAGGACAGGAAGGATATTTTTCAGTCTCTATCCATTTGCTCCTTTTGAACCCTGGAATGTGTTAGCTCTTCAGAAAGCTGTTTTGTTTGTAAATAACTAAAATGCATGAGAGAGAGAGAGAGAGGACAGACAGATGGACAGACAGAAAGCAACTTCTCTGGATCTCACAACGTTCATTCATTCATTCACTGACACCTGCAGATATCCCCAGTACCTGTATGGGCGGGGCCGTGCATCTCGAGTGTGGTGGTCCAGAGGGTGGGCCCTGCGATCCAATTGCCTTGGTTCAAATCCCAGCTCCAGTGCTCCCCAACTGTGTGACCTTGAGCTACTGACTGCACCTCTCTGAGCTTTGTTCCCTCATAAAACAGAAAGAATCATTATCTTTTTCCCTCCCTCATAGACCGTTGAGAGGATAAAATGAGTTCCTTTGCACTTAGAACAGTGTGCCATGCATGAGGATTTGCCTCGTGCATAATAGTACCTGATAAATTACAAATATTTTTTGTATTAATGATGACAACCACAACCCTAGGCGATGGGCATGATTGCCCCCGTTTTATAGGCAGGTAAACCCAAACTCAGCCACTGGCTCAATGAGGCCAATAGGCGTAGAGCCAGCATTCTGACCCCATCTACCACTTGCTCATGCAATGGGATTTGGGGTGGAGTGCTCATCGGCTGTGACACCACTTTGCTCCTGCCCCACCTGCTTACCTGATCCACTCGGGCCTGACCCTGTCTTGGAGGGACCAAGATCCTATGCAACCCCAGCGTACCACCTCCCACTGCAACTTGCCATTTCCACCACGATGTCAACGAAGCTCAAGGGCATGTAAGTGGCTGTGTCACAGGCACCACCTCGATCTGATGCCTTTAAATTAAATTTTTAAAGTAAGTACAGGACAGGATGAGGATCTCTGTCCACTCGTTCAATTCCTTCTCACCTTCGGTCCTGGTGGAAAGGGGCTCTCGGTACAGTTACAAACTGGTGCCTTGCTGTAAGTGACCATCTGACCATCCGTATTAGTGAAAGAAAGGCTAGTCCTCCTTCCAGATCTTGCTACTCAGCATGTGCACCCTGCAGCAGCAGCAAACTGGGAGCTTGTTAGAAATGCAGATGCTCAGGCCCCACCCAGCTCCACTGAATTGGAATCTGCATCTTCCTAGGATTCTCCAGGAGATGTGTGTGCATATTCAAGTGTGAGAAGCACTGGTCCATATGCTCTCCAGGAAGACCTGTGGCCCTTCCAGAATGGAGACAGAAACAGTCTCTGAGACTTGGACCTCCATGGGATAAGCAGGATGGAGGAGGAGGGAGGGAGGGTGTAGCAAAGAGGAGGAAAGGAGGGAATGAGAGAGGTCAAGGGAGAAGGTGCCAGGTATCTACACGAGGATGAATTTACCAGGACTGAAGACATATTGTGCTCCTTCCTCCACCTTTAAACATGTTCGAGGTTGGCTATCCCTTTGGGCTCCTCATGGCCACAGCCTCTGCCCACAAGCCCTTCCAGATATTTCGTGGAATGGGGGATATATGTAACTGGAAATGTGGGACTACATTAAGTAGCTGATTTCTAACAGCATGTCTCATAGCTGATCCCCACTAAACTTGGGTGCATCTCATTGACAGAGGGGCGAGTCAACATGATGGCTCTGTATTCACTGTCTACGGCTATATAACAAATCCTCCTAAAAGAGAGTGGTATGAGACAACAAGCAGTCATTCTCTTACACGTCCTGTGCTTCAGGATTTCAAGAGCAGCTTAGCTGGCTAGTTCTGGCTTGAGGTTTCTCGTGGGGTTACAGTCAAGATGTCAGGGCTGGCTGGAGTTGTCTGGAAGCTTGGCTGGGTCTGAGCATCCAATTCCAAGATGGTTTACTCACACAGCTGTAGGCAGCAGTGCTCAGGTCCTTGCCATGTGAATCTGTCCACGGAGCTGCTTGAGTGTCCACAATATGGCAGCCGTCTGCCCCCAGAGAAAATGACCCCAGAGGGAGCGAGATAGGAGGCACAGTCCTTTTTGACCCAGCTTCAGAAGTCACACTGTATCATTTCTGCAATATCCTACTGAAGTTACACTAGCCAGCCCTCTTCAGTATGGGAGGAAGCTACTATAAGGCATGAATACCAAGATGCAGAGATCACTGGGGCCATCTTGGAGCCTGGTTACTACGGTCACTGACACATCTCTGTGATCTCATTTGGCGCCTTTTTTTCTTTCTAAGAAAAGACGTTCCTGATATCCTGAGCATCTGAGTGCCTGGGTGCCGGAGACAGAAACCCAGCTCAACAGTCTTTTCTAAAAACACTTTTATTGGTTCACGTAACCGGGGAAGCCAAGAGCGGAAGAAATAATAATAATAGCTAGTATTTATTGATCAGATACTATGAGCTAAGCACCTGGATTAAGTCATCTAATCTTCACAAAGACCAAGGACTTGAAAGCATCAGTACTTTCTTTCTTCTTTTTTTTTTTTTCTTTATTTCGGTGTCTGCTTCTGTGTTGACCTTTTTCGGAGACTTCCCCAGGTGGCAGGTACACAGTGACCATTAACTCTGTGCCCGTGGCCTTAATGCTGGTGATCCAAAGGGAAAGAAATGGTTTCTGCTGGTTAGTTTCAGTTGTAAAATCTCAAGGAAGAACTCTGATTGGTTCAACTTGGCCATGTGTTCATTGCTAGGCCAATCACAGTGGCCAGGGGTGTGGCAGGAAGACGAAGTTCCTTGAAGAAAGTCAGGGTGCTACCATCATAGAAAGGGCAGATGGGAAGGCTGCCCGAGGGGAGAGGGAAGATCTGCGAAGAGGTTTGGGATGCACGTGAGAAGGGAGAGCAGTCAGTCAGTTCGCTAAAGGCCAGGCTTGCAGGGTGGCCGCTGCCCAAAGGCCAAAATCAAAGGCAGACCACCTCAGCCCTTCCTGGCCCAGCAGAGTCCATCTGACCAGTCCTGGCGCTTCCCCACCTGAGTATCATCCCTAGGAAAAGAGCTGAGTGAGAGCACACCTGGGGAATCTGAGGTCAGACCCAAAGTGGAGCTCCAGAGTGTGCCTTCTCTTACGGCTCATTTTTTATCTTATTTAGGAGCTTGTATCTTACCCCATGATATTCCCCTGTTTGGCTTATTATAAAAGTAGTTTTTCTTCAAAAGACCCCCGTGGGTCCTATGGCCTTGATACCTCCTGGGATACTTCTGTGTACCATGGAGGTCTGCGGATGTGACCCACGAAACTTGGGGACATGGGATTGACAAGAGCTGCATCCCAATGTCTTGGGTGGGTGGCAAAGGACAAAAGAATGGGGGGTTGGACTGGGGGAGCTCCTAGGGACCGGTGTTTTGCTTAAAGAAGTCAGTAGAACTTTAAAACTTGGCACCCCCTGCCCTTCTCTTCATCGTCCCTCTACCTCTCTTCCCCTCTTACACTTGAACCTGAGCTGAAGGATGCATCTTTGGCCCGGGGATTCTCTTGGTGCTGGGTGCATCCCAGGGCCTTCTATTACTGAGCACTCGGTAAATAGTCACTGAGTGCCTGGCTGCTTTGGAATTCGGTGATAAAATTAGGCTTATCCCAGTTTCCTTTCAGATCATTAGGCAAGTATAAAATTTGCAAGTATTTTATAAAATAAGAATGATTAAATACCCAATTATAAATATCATTTTATAAAAATATTTTAATAATTATCAGATATAAGTTTAAATACAATTATAAAGTGTAATCATTATATGGGAGTATATGTACTGCCGAAGCGAGCACTAAAGTGTCATCATTCTAAAAGAGTTACTGGGGCACTAGAATTACCTTTGTTCAGCTTTGCCCCGTGACAGGAACTTGTCGTCATGCTTTTCTATGCAAAGTCAGCCAGAGAATATGGTTTGAAGGCAACAGTCATTTCCATTTTTAGTTGTCCTGTGTCCTCTCTCTGCCATACCTGAGCACCCCCAAATAGATGCCAGGCCCTCCCGAGCACCCAAATATTAAGGTGATGTCGGGACTCTTTTTGAGATCAGTCAGTAAGGTGGGACTGGGGTGTCCCTGTCACATGCTCTCACTGATTTTCCTAAGATGCTCCTTTATTGTCCACAAGGTCTCCACACCAGGGTCTGTCCTCCTGGCAAGGCTCCTGACCTTTTGTGTCCTGGAATACAGCAGAAGAACAGGATGGCACGGCCTGGCTGGAAATAGTACTTGGGAAAAGGCCATAGGCTCGACCGCTTGCTCCACAGCATGCAGAAGGGAAGGGCCACTGCCAAAAAATATAATTATCCAGAAATGTGGGACAAAGACACTGCAGGAGAGAGGGGCTGAGCAGAAGGGCAGTAGAAGAATGGGACAGGAGGGAGAGCAGAGGCAGAGTCGATCCGATGGGTGGGCAGTGTCCCTCTCCATCAGCAGCGAGCTGTGACCGGGGAGTAGGAGACACCTGCTGCTAGGGTAGACTCATTTGTCAACTAGAGGCTTCTAAGGAAGCTGTCTCGGCTCTTCAACCCTTCCAAGAAAGAAGCCCCTTCCATCCTACAAAATCGTGGATGGTCCAGCTCATTCTGCAAAGGGAGAATCAGGCAGTCCCTCCCAGATGGGAGGACCTCAGATGGGACCTGGTGATGGGAGCCCAAGATGGGCTACCAGGTTGCCTGTGGAGAAACCACAGTGGAATCGGCTCATCTTGCTGCCTCTAAGATCTTTGACTCATAGACTTTCAAGCAGCTGCTGAGAATATTCTGAGTCAGGGTCCACTCTCATTCTGGTCCTCACTGGCGTGACAGGTACAGAACACTGGTATTTCTCTTTGCTCCAGCAACACCCCCTTGAGGTACAATACAGGAGTATTAAGGGCAGGTTATAGGACCTCTCTGAACTGATACGAGTATCTCCAACCCCGAGAACGTGTCCTAACACACATCAGCACGTAGGTGTGACATTCGAAATATTTAACAGCTGGGACGTCCCTGGCATCAGAGCTCGGAGGGTCCTGAAGCCTCCTACTCTGTGCCAGGCGTGGACAGGTCAGTTTGTGAGTCATGGGAATGTCTGGGAGGTCCCCGGGAAGAGCCAGAGCGAAAGAGGGGACACTTGGGGATGTCAGGGCAGCACTCCTTACCAAACTCCATGGAACAATTTCTCTATTTTCAAAACAGAAACAACTGGCTTTTGACCTACAGAAGAATAAAGTTGGATCCCTTTCTTATTCCATACACAAAAATTAACTCAAAACGTACCAGAGACTTAATTATAGAGCTAAAACTATACAATTCTTAGAAGATAATATAAACATAAATCTTCATGACTTGGGGTATGGTGAAGCCTTCTTAGATATAACTCCAAAAACACAAGTAACAGAAGAAAAAAATTTAAAAATTTGACTCCATCAAAAGGTAAGTCTGTTCGACTATAAGGACACCATCAACAAAGTAGATAGAGAACCCATAGAATGGAGGGGGTAATATTTGCAAATTACATATCTGATAAGGGAATTGTATCCAGAATATATTTTTTAAAAACTATTATAACTCAATAATGAAAGAAAAATAACCCAATTTAAAAATGGGCAAAGGATCTGAATAGACATTTCTCCAAAGATGATATACAAATGGCCGGTAAACACGTGAAAAGACGCTCAACATGATTGGTCACCAGAGAGTTGCAAATCAAATCCATGATGAGATTCCTCTTCACATCCGTGAGGACAACCGTCATCAAAGAGTCGAAGAATAACAAGTGTTGGGGTAACAGGATGTGGAGAAACTGTAACCTTCATACGCTGTTGGTGGGAATGGTGCAACCCCTTTGAAAAACAGACTGAGTTATTCAAAAGGTTAAACATCATTTTTATATGACCCAGAATTGCATTCCTAGATATATACTCAAGACAGAGGAAAGCTCACATCACAGAACAGCTCGTACATGAATCTTCAAAAGCAACATTATTCATAACAGGCAAAAAGTGGAAACAACCCAAATGTCCATCACCCGATGAGTGGATATACAACATGGGGTCTATCCATACAATGGAATGCTATTTAGCCATGAAAAGGATGGAAGTATTGATATGGGCCGTGGTGTGGATGAACCTTGAAAATGTGCTAAGTGATAAAAGATTACCTACTGTATGATCCCGTTCATGTGAAATATTCAGAATAGGCAAATCGATAAAAACAGAAACTGGTTTCCTCGGGTTGTTCCAACTGGGAAGAAATACAGAGTGCCTGCTAAAGGGGTCAGGGTTCCTTTTTGGAGCGATGAAAATGTTCTAAAATTGATAGTGGTGGTGATTGCACAACTCTGTAAACTGAACACTGTAAATTTTATTTTATTTTTTTAAGATTATTTATTTATTTGACAGAGAGACAGAGAGGGGGGAGCGGCAGAGGGAGAAGGAGAAGCAGGCTTCCCGTGGAGCAGGGAGTCTGACGCGGGGCTCGATCCCAGGACCCTGGGATCATGACCTGAGCTGAAGGCAGATGCTTAACCAACTGAGCCCCCCAGGTGCCCCAACACTGTACATTTTAAATAGATGAATTACAATTCATGTGAATTATAGCTCAAGAAAGACACTGGATATGCCTCACTGGCCAACGCATAAACATACTACTTGAAGACACTCTCCAAAATGTTCAGATGCGCATGCACACACACACACACACAAGAAGAAGGAGAAAATTGGTCAATATAATAGATGTGAATATTTTCCTCTAAGGCGGGTAACGGAGAGTGAATTTTTGTTGCGAAGTTTGGCATAAGAGGTCCTGCTGAAACTACATACAATTTTACCTCCCCAAAAGGATAAAAAGCTTTTATCACTTCAAACAATTATGTTCTGGAGTGTTCTTATATGGCAAGCCCCCTGAGTTGTCCCTATAGCCTTAGCACGTAACAGGATTCCTTAGGACAGTATTTGCAAGGAGACCTGCATGCAGTTTCTAAAAGCCTGGTGCTTCTTCTCCCCGCCCCACTACCTCCAAAAGCAGACGACTTTCCCCCACACCCGCAAACTGCTGCCACCTTGCACTAACCAAAGAGAGGTGGTGGGCGAAGATGCTTTCCAGAATATTATTACAGGGTAGCGATGCCGCTCTGCGTGCAGGGAAGTTGGAGGCTTCAGCGACACACACTGGGGCCGGGGCAGGGAGCCCCCAGTCGTATGCCATGTGGGAGAGTTGGGGAAGGCTGATCGCCAGGTGGATGAAACCCATGTCTTTAGCAGGAGGGCCCCCAAAGCTGTCAAATGCACCCCCAGGTTAATTGCCATTTCAGGCAAGGTGGGTCTGGGTTGGAGAAAGCAGGGTGGCCTTCTCAATGGCTCACGCTTTGTATTGCTGCCCAAAATCACACCCATGCGCTCTGCTTGGATGACAACTAGCATCTAACATTTGTGGAGAACTCTGATAAATAAGCATCTACATGCTTGTCTCGTTCTATCCTCAAAGCCATCATCATGCCCCTTTGGCAGGCAGAGAACCGAGGTATAACAGGATCAGAGTGAAGTTCTGAGCCCGGTTCTCTGCCTAATACTGTTGCCAAAGTCCTAATCACGTATGCTTCAAAGGTAGGTGCGCTGACACTTACTTACAAACTAATAATTAGGGGCAGGATGGCAGAAGACGGAAGAAGCTCATTCTTTTCTTTCCCTGGCCATTGCGAATTACTGTTGAATTCAGCATTCATGAAGCTCTGGAGAAGCAACATTTTGGAGTGCAAGAAGGGTACGAGAGAAATAGCCCCCTCCAAGATACAGGGAGAGAATAAATGGGGCGGGGGATATATTACACTGAAGAAGTCTTCCTGCATGTGTCTAGGGAAGACAGGAGGAGCAGTGGGTTAAGTGAGGAAGATGAGAGAACATAGCCACCCTCAAAGACTGGGCCAGCCCCCTGCCCTTGACCCCACCAGGACCCAGACAGATGCCTCCTCATCTAGGGCTCCAGCAGCCATCCCCTCACAGAGGGCACCTCCTCCTTCTCTTTTCCTTCTCCCTGTACCCATGTCAGAAATCCATCCTGTAGGTGAATGAAAAAGGGTTTAGGAAACCCATCTGCCCAGCGTTGACCTTAACCCGAGTTTCTCCGTAGATCCGCACTAAATGGTAAGAAGGCTGCAGGGCAAGAAAGAACACCAACTGGGGCCAGACGGACTGGGTTCAAGCCTCACAATCAACTCGAACAAGCCGTCCACTTTGGTTTCTTTCTTTTCATGTTTTTATTTTGACATACTTCTAAATTTACAGAAAAATTGCAAGGACTGTACCAAGAATTCCCATAAACCCTTCACCCAGCTGCCCCAAATGTAAACATTTTACCATATTTCTCTCTTTCTCATCAACAGATGGATAGATATAGACACGCAATATTTGTTTTCAGTATTTATCTTACACTTATATATATATATATATATATATGAGTATATCTACATTTATATTTATCTATATTTATGCAAGTAATATCTATGTAAATATAAATATCTACATATAAAAATATTTATGTATTTATACAGTATATATATATACAAGCATATATCTACCATACACATGTATATGTAAATATGGTCTAGTATATATGTAATTTACATTGTGTGTTTATATAAATTGATACTCCCAATTCCAACCCAGCAGGGCAGAGCTCATCAGATCCTTCCACTCTCCATACATGTTACTCCCTTCTCTGTCAGCAAGAAACCTGGCTCCCACTATGTATGCACAATGCATTTCCTTATTTGCTCAATCTCAGAATACACAGTAAGTATTTTCAGAATCGCTAACCTATACAACTGCAAAAAAAGGAGCCAACTCTCAAGAGCTGAAGACTCACACTGAGCTCTTTGGTCTTTCATCCAAACAACCGTGTTCCCAAATCACTGGGCTCTGCTCTCCCCGACCCTTCCTTTCAGTGTGGTTGACTGTTTCATTTGAGATATAGTTCAGTTCATTTGTTTTTACTTGGATCTCATTTTAACATTTTCTGCCAACCTTGATGATTTTACTCCTTCTTTTTTTTTTTTTTGAGTGCATGAAATTATTGTCATGGTTTCCAAAGTCAGAACTGAACCAAAAAATATATTAGAGAAGCTTTACTTGTTCCCATTCTTTCTTTTTTCAACTCCATTCCTACCCACTTCCTGGAACTAAGCAATCTCATTCGTTTCTGTTTTATCCTTCTAGCAGTTGTTTCTGGGGCTTTGTACAAATATTTTCTTTTCCCCCTCCTTTCCATCACAAAAGGTAGCATCCTGCTTGAGCTACAGGTCCTGGAAATCACCCCCACGTAAGCCCCTAGATCTCCCCCTCATTCTTTTTTTTACAGCTGCGTAGAACTCCGTTGGGTGGACAGCACCACAATGATTCAGCCAATCTCTTCGTATTTAGATTGGTTCCAATATTTTGCAATTACAAATAATGCAGCAACGAATAACCTTCTGCGTACATATTTTCACATTATTGGAATGCCATCCACTTTTAAGTGTTACATATCAGTAAGGATTAGATCCAAATGCATGTAATAGAAAACCCAAAATAACAGAAATATATACTGGGTTATTCCTATATGCACGACAGAAATCCAGAGGTAAGCAGTCCAGTGTTGGCACAGTGGCTCTGTGGTCTTCAGGGACCCAGCCTCCTTCCGTCATTGTATCCTTCCATTCCTAGTGTGTTGTTTCCATCCCCACGGTCACCTCATGACCTAAAGTGGATCCGATGCTCCTGCCATCACATCTGTGCCCCAGGAAGAAGGAAGTAAGGACCAAAAAAAAGGGCCCTCCTCGGGGATCATTCTTTAATGAAGACATTCTGGAAGAATCGCTCAACAAGTTCTACTTGCATCTCATTGGCCAGCATTCAGTCACATATGTACAAGGGACATTGAAGAAAATAGTCCTATTGCTGGCCACAGTCCTGCCCTCAGCGATTAGGGTTCTTTGGGTGAGGAAGCAGGAGAGAATGGATATTGGCCAGGCAACTAGCAATCTCTAGCCCATGTTACTACAATTAACTTTCCAGCCCTTCCGTTCTACTCTACAACCTGCGAATCCTTTGTCAACAAGAGCGAACAGAAAAAGTCACCTCTCTCCCTAGAGTACTTTGAGACAATTTTAGGAGCATTTTGATAGCACTGAGCCAGTACAAGGCCCTTCCCCTTTGGGGACCAGAAGCCCCCTGGAGAAAGCAGCCACTGGGGACCACCTGTTATCTAAGCCACGAGGAGGGTCAGATGTTTTCACGAGAAGAGGAAATACAATGATCCTTCAGCAAGCCTAGGAGATAAGTCCAGAAGCCCAGATGCCACTGTCTTTCACCAGACGGGAAAGGAACAATATACTCAGTGTTACCCGGAGAACCAAATGTATCAAAAGACATTAAAAAAGTCCCCTGGTTTCTCCCAGGGGGATGGGACCTGTCACAGAAAGCAGCATGAGGTGTAAACTGAATAATGTCAGAGGTGCCAGAAGAGACAGCGTTTCTGGGTGAGTTTGGGAGCAGGGGCGAGGAGGGAGGAGCCATGGACACTGAGCTGTCGGACTTACACACAGAGAAAAGGAAAGGGGGACTCCCACGGTGGCACAGCGCAAAGCACCAGGGTTCTGAGCTGAGTTCAGACCCCATCTTGATGTGTGACAACCATAAAGTCACTTCCCTGCTCTGGGACCTCAGTTGGCTCACCCACAAACTGCTGTCTAGTTTGGAGCATGTTGGAAGAATTCAGTGATGGGTTAAAGACCCAGCAAGGAGGTCGTTGTCCTTAAGAGCTACTAGCCTACCATGGAGTATGCAGGCTGTCCATCAGTCCTCCCCCTGATGCCAATATCTGGTCACCAGACCCTCCTCCCCCAGATGGACCATTAGAAAGGGCAGGAGAGCAAGCGCCTTCCCGGGGGAGGTCAGAGTCCCTTGTCTCCCTGGGATACAGTGAACGGCCTCTCCACTTTTCTCACGGTTGAGCCTCCTTACCCCCTGCTATGTAAGGGCCAGAGCAAGATGGCCTCAGGGGCCAACAGAGGCCAGTCCACCTCAAGATGTGGGACATTTAAGGTTTCCCATTTCCTGCTCCAACATGCTGGTTCTAAAGGAATTTTGCCCCAAAGGCACTGTTCATTAAGAAATCACTTTCCTCATACTCAGGACTCCAGGGATGTCAACCTGTAATTTAGTATTGTCCCAGTGTCCGCTGGACGTGCAGCCCTGGACATGTCTCAGCCTCTGGAAACGTCCCTCCCTACCCCCTCAGGGCGTTTTGAGAAGCCAACAAAAGCCCTGCTCTCAATGGTTAAGTATCGGAAAGCGCTCATGCCCCTAAAACAAACGTGTGTGAAAAAAGCACATTCATTCTTACTCATCAGACTCTTGAATAAGCCAAAAGCTACCATGTATTGAGCGCCCATAGGTCCTGGACCTGGTAAATGGCAGAGCTGGGATCCTAACCTAGGGTTCCATCAACCCAAACCTTGACTCTGAAAAAGGCCTTTTGGCAAAGGGCTTTTCAGAGGCTCAGAAGGTGGTCTTAGAAGTGAGGGTGCGGGACAGGTATCCTGGCGGTGGTGTGGGTCCCCCCGGGAGCCTTCATTCTCCCGGCAAATGGCAACCACTGCTTGAAACCCAGACTCCTCCCTTGGTTCCTCGGCCTCAGTCAAACCAAAGTTTATTTTCGTTCCCTCCGTCCCCATGTTAAAGGGAAGCAGAGCTTGGCTTCACATTCCATTCTAAATAAAGGATCGGAGGACTGTTCAATCTAATTAAGATGATTTGTCTGTTTTGAAAGCAGTATTTCACACACACACACACACACACACACACACCCTCTAGGAAGACCTGGCAGATCATCCCCAGCCACGCACTCCAACGCCAACCTGGGGTCACAGTGCCATCTGCCCACATGCTGTTCCTCTGCAGGGTCTGGGGACAGTTAGCGTGTCGTTTCAGGGACTGCTCATTCAGATGTAGGCAGTGAGTCACCCGGGCCCTTCTCTTTCCTATTGATGGCCTTTTTGGGCTTCCACTGTTCGGGTGGCGGGACAGGGTGGGTGGGGGAGACCACTAGTAATGGGGGTGATAAGCTCTAACGGCCCACTCTGGTCTGAAAACTCATGGTGTCCTCCATGGCCATTGGCCAGTTGAGGAAGGGGGTCCTCTAAGACCTTCCTTCTCAACACGTGGTCTGTGGACCAGCGTTGTGGGCATCACCCGGGAGCTTGTTAGACATGCAAACTCCACATTAACACATTCACAGTGAAGTTTGTGAAACTCTGCTCTAAGATGAGAACCTGGAGGCCTCTGCCACCCACCGTCCCAGGTCCAGATACTCACTTAGCTTTCAGGGCTGAGTACCTGGCCAAATAAATAAACAGCTCTGCAGGAAGATAAGTTTGAGAAATATTACATTCCATGTTCTTCTCCAGAGTACACAAAACCTATCAGCAGATGAGAGGCACTGATAAGTCCTGCATAAAGAAACATTTACTTTGTTTGTTTGTTTAACTGAATGCCTCCTAAATTTGACTACAGAATATTCTTTTCATAGAACACCCAAGGGTGGAGTATATTTGAGGAAATACTACCCTTACTTGTAAGAGGCAAGCACAATTCCTTGTATTATCTTTAGGAAAAAGGAGCTGTGGTATCCTTGTGACGGTATATCTTAACGACCAGTTCTAAGACCTCAGGATGTCCAAATCAGGAACCCATTTCAAAGGTGACAGGAACGCTGACATCACTTACCTTTAACTAGGGCCACACCCAAATCTCTTCAGGATTCCAACCTGGATTCCCATGGTCCCTCAAACTCAACATGCCCAACCCAGCTGCATTCCAGAACGCTTATCTGTACCAACCGCAATCTTCTCTCAGCCTCCAGAACTGTGTCTTCACTCCCCCGACTCCTCATTACCCCTCACTCCTCCCCCAACCCCAGTGCTTGGCCCCTGCATCTAATCAATTACCAAGTTCACTCTATTTTCTGTTAAGTTTGTCATCTCTTCCCACCCTGCTCCTTTCCCTTATGACTAAGCAGGCTTCTTGTCCCTTAAGCACCTCCCTGCCCTGCTTCCTCCATAATTCATCCTGCCCACGGCGACGAGAGGGATTTCTCAATGCACAGATGTGCTTCTGTCCTTCACCTGCTCAAACAATATCATGACCGTCACCATCACTGTGGATGACATTTACGAAGTGCTTGCTTTGTTCCGATGCTCTTCCCATTTTGAGGGTGGGGACATCGAACCACAGAGAGGATAAGTAACTTGCCTAAAGCCTCCCATGCAGGAAATGGTAGCAAGAAGATTTGAGTCTTGGGTGTTATGGCACCAAAAGCCACGCCCTTGCGTGGCGCCGCCTCCCTTCACAGACCCTGGGGCGAGGGCTACCTTGGCCTTCCACTAGCCCTGTTTGTACCTCCTGTCTCATCCAAGCCAAGCCCACCACTGTGATGGAGTATGGCACCACTACTCATCGCCACCCATCGGTATCACCATGAAATCTTTGCTCAAATACATTTCCTCTGCTCCCAGCCACACACACACCCCCCACCCCTGCAACTGCATTTACTAGTAGAGTGTCTGCCTTCACTGGGCCTCGCACAGGGTCGGTGCCCCACTGTCCCCTAGAGTCCATTCTCCACCCTGCTTCAAAAGACCTGGAGAGAGCTGGAAAACTTCTTATTATGGAAATTTTCTAACACACACCAAAAGGAAATAAGATTTCATTTCAGCAAGTTATTTGCCGAGCACCTCCAACCTCTGGACCCCGACAAGAAAAACTCACAGCCTGGAAAGACAGGGTGTTCTTTTATTTAAACCCCATAATATCCTGTGAGGTAATTAAACCATGATCATTCCCTTTATATGGTAAGGCCGACTCAGAGAGGCAGAGACACTTTGCCAAGGTCAATTTGCCAGGTAAATGATAGAGCACAAAGTCCAACCTGAGTCGATTTCTTCGCTGGATTTTTTAATGTGTTCTTTTCTTTTTTTAAAAGATTTTATGTATTTATTTGAGAGAGAGAGGGAGAGAGAGCACGAATGGGGGGTGGGCAGAGGGGAGGGAGGAACAGACTCCCAGCTGAGCAGGGAGCCAGACTTGGGCTCGATCCCAGGACCCTGGGATCATGACCTGAGCTGAAGGCAGACGCTTAACCAACTGAGCCACCCAGGTGTCCCTAATGTGTTATTTTTAATTGCAAGAGGAATGTAAATGTATAAAAAAGTCAATACTAAAGAGCATAATGGCAAAATGCTTCCATTCTGATTCTGAAACCACTGATACTCTAGGTATTTTTACGCACCTAGAAACGTACATATATATACATGTATATGTGCTTATCTACTATATACATGCATACACATACCCCCCACTCGCACACACATAAGCAGGTGTACGAATACTGAAGTATTCTATGCACCTGCTTCTGAGTGTTTGTTCCATGCACTCAGCAGTCTCTCCCAGGCATTCTTCTAGGTTGGCACCTTCACGACGTCATGAGCACCTCCTGAAATTTTGCGCCCTAGAAAGCTCCTTCTGCCCACCCCAGTTCCCGGCCCTGCTTTGCACACATCTTATGTAATCCTCAGAGGGAGTCTGTGTTGTAGGACAGTATAGTTGACCCTTGAACAATGCCGGGGGAGGGGGTGGGAGGGGCACTGACCACACCCTCCCGCACGGTCGAAAATTCAAGTATAAGTTTGACTCCCCAGGAACGTCACTACTAATAGCCTACTGTTGACTGAAGCCTTACCTCTAGCAGTCGATAACACATATTTTGTATGTGACATGAATTCTCTACTGTCTTCTTACAATAAAGGAAGCTAGAGAAAAGAAAACGTCATTAAGAAAATCATAAGGAGGACGCCTGGGTGGCTCAGTCTGTTAAGCGTCTGCCTTGGGCTCAGGTCACGATCCCGGGGTCCTGGGATCGAGCCCCGCATCGGGCTCCCTGCTCAGCGGGGAGTCTGCTTCTCCCTCTCCCACTCCCCCCCAACTCCTGGGCGCTCTCTCTCTCTCTCTTGCAAAAATAAATTTAAAAATCTTTAATTAAAAAAAGAAAGAAAATCATAAGGAAGAGAAAATATATTTGCAGCCCTTTACTGTCTGTATCAGAAAAAACCCACATATAAGTGGACCCGCACAGTTCAAAGCCATGTTGTTCAAGGGTCAACTGCATTATTAGGATGATGATCTCCTTGTCACAAGTGGGACAATGGAGGTGCAGCGAGGTAAAGGGATTTGCCCAGCTTGAGTCCAGACTGAACCCCAGGCTGTACGACAACTCCTAAGTTCTGCTCTAAACCACAGGGCTCTGTTGGATTCTTCTAGGGTCGGGGAGTCGCACCAATGAGGCCCACACCTGGCAGACGGCTCTGCTGCAGGTCCCTGGGAAGAGCCCCAGGGCCAGGACACAACCAGGGAGGAAGGGCTCAGGTGGCATTTGAGATGAGACATGAAGGATGGCTAGGATTACAACAGGTGGCGCTTTGGGGATGGGGGGTGCCTTGCCCAGGGGAGGAAACAGGAGGTACCAGGGCCTGGAGGTGGGAAAAGACAGGAGCTGGTCCAGGACAGTGTGGTCAGGTTTGGCTAGACGTGGTCAAGGGCACAGAAGGGAGTGGGGGGAGGCACAAGATGAAAGGCGTGCCGACGCAGGGGTCCGCCTGGGTGGGGTGGGCGGGCTTCACCCTATTGTGCGTGGGGGCAAGATGACTTCTCTTGGGGCTGAAGTGAGCACCAGGCCACCCTGTGCAGGCAGCCGCCCACATCTCAGGGCCTCGGCCTGGAGCAGGCCTTTGCCTTTCCTCCCTGGAGAAAACAGCGGGAGAAGCCGATGAGGCCCCCTCGGGCTGCTTGCATCTCTATTATATTTTGGCACAAAAACCCTCAGCGGTAAAGCATGACCCAGAAAGTTCTCGTGAGTCCTGGGGCATGGGTTGAGCCCCCGGGGTACACCTGGGAGGTGGTACAGCAGGGGCTGGTTTCTGGGTCCTGAGGGAGGTCAGGGCATGCCCCCTGCACGTGATGACAGAAAAAGGCCCCTCTCCTTCCTTACCCTCCACGGAAAAACCCCCTCATTTCTGCCGTCCTCAGGAGCATGAGAACTTCGGCGGAGGGAGACTGGAATGCCCAGGTTTTAGGAAAGCAGGCTCTTTCTCAATTATTTGTGTCCAGACTGCCCTTTCTGTGGATCATCTGTGGAAAATTGTTAATCCCTTAATGGGCTCCAGAGCCACCCAGCTTGTTTTGCTGCTAACCCCCATCGTGCACTCGGGGCGGCCTCCCAGAGCATCTGTCTGGCCTCTCCTTTGAGATCTGCAGACAGCCCAGAGAAGAGTGTCAGGGCCAGGGTCGAAGCACCTGGGTTCGCAGCTCAGCCTCACACTAATAGCTTCACCCCCAGGCCTCCCCTCTGCCCACTCAACTACCTCACAGCCCTCCCCAGGCTGGCCTCCAGCTGGAGGCTCCATCAGAGGAGGCCGGCCTTGCCCACTACCGTGGCCTCACGGCCTGGCAGGTAGGAGGTGCTTGGTAAATTACTAGAAGAAATGCGTTTTTCCAATGGGGCCTTTGCCCAGTCCCCCCAGCACTTGATATGTCTGTCACCTGACAAAGACCTCAGGCCTCTCGTGGGCACAAACAGCTAACTGAGCTTTTCCAGTAACTCCCAACAACTGTTTCTTCTTTATTATAGAAAAATACATATAACATAAAACTTACCATTTTACCCATTCTAAAGTGCACACAATTCAGTGACTCTGGAATATTCACAGTGTTACACAGTCATCTCCACAACCTCGGTTCCAGAATATTTTCATCACTGTCTCCCACCCCCCCAAAAAACCCCTGAA
This sequence comes from Phoca vitulina, assembly GCF_004348235.1. Lineage (NCBI taxonomy): Eukaryota > Metazoa > Chordata > Mammalia > Carnivora > Phocidae > Phoca > Phoca vitulina. The sequence goes on along the minus strand of NW_022589733.1, from coordinate 7,288,740 downwards.
GTCATGAAGCCCTCGCCCCTAGCCCTAGGCAACCACAAATCCACTTTTCTGCCTGTATGGAGTTGACTATTCTGGACAATTCATATAAAGGGAATGCTACATTCTGTAGCTTTTTGCATCGGGCTTCTTTCACTGAGCATACTGTTTTCAAGGTTCACCTTTGTCACAGTGTCTACCAGCACTCTGCTCTTTTTGTGGCCAAATAATATTCCATGGCATGGATGTACCACAAGTTGCTAATCCATCTGTCCACTGGAGGACATTCGAGCTGTTTCTACATTGTAGCTATTGCAAATGTTGCCATGAGCTTTTGTGTACAAGTTTTTGTTTGAATATTTATTTCCAGTTCTTTTGGGTAGATACTCGGGAGCGGAATTGCGGGGCCATATGGTAATTCTATGTTTAGTTCAGTGGGGGAACTGCTAAACTCAATTGCCACTTTTTCCCAAAATGCATACATAGTTATCATAAGATATTCAGAAAATGTCTGTGCGGTAAAGCAAAAGTTAAATTCACCCAGAGTCCTGGCAGTTGTCAACTTTCCTGAACATTTCCCACCAGGATTCTTGAGAATGCTTTAGCTATGGGTCACCTGGGTGGCTCAGTCGGTTAAGCATCTGCCTTCGGCTCAGGTCATGATCCCGGGGCCCTGGGATCGAGCCCCCGCTCAGGGGGGAGGCTGCTTCTCCCTCTCGCTCTGCCCCTCCACCCCCGCTGGTGCTCCTTCTCTCACACATGCTCTCTCTCTCACTCTCTCAAATAAATCAATAAAATCTTAGGAAAAAAAAGAATGCCTAGACACATATTAGTATACCTTCCATTGAAAAGTTTTTACAAAGATAAAAATGCCACCTAATGCCACCTTCTTAGTGACAAGCCTATTTAGAAGTGCAACATCAGCACCCCTTCTTCCCTTCCTTGATTTTGCTCCCTAGCCCTTACCCTCATCTTCCTTATCTCAGTAGTGCTTACCCTAAACCCTGTGAACACTGGGGTTGCCAACTGTTTTGCTCACTGCCTTGCACCCAGTAGGGGATGCAGTTAGTATCTGCCGAATAAATTCATATTCGTGAATAAAGGAAAATGCGGCGGCCGATTTAAGAGTGAAGCGATATTTTACATGTGTTTGCCCAAGTGCGGCAGAAATGGTCATGTACTATTCCCCGCTGGTGACCAGCCACCCTGGACATCCCTCTGCAGCCGTCCTCCTCCTTATGAAGAAGAAGGATAGGCAGGCCGATCCCCGGAGAATGAATGTTGCCCCTTGGGAATTCCGTCAGCTAGGACCCAGTCCTTGCCCACCCTTGACCATTCTGAGCTCTCTTTTGCAAGGAGGCCCTGCTCATTTCCATCCCAGACTCCCGGAGAGGCCTGAAAAAGACAGTCCTGAAAAATCCCCTCACAGCCCAGAGCCCATTTGGTCCTAATTTCAGGACGGATTTCTTCCGAACTCCAACCAAAGTCAAGGGTCCCCAAGGGAGACCATGTCTCTGACTCCACCTTCCTGTCCAGGTCAGAGCAATTCTGCCGGCCACCTTGTCACGAGCCTGCTGTGCTTTTACGATTAGTTACAGATGATGGCAATTAGAGGCCGAATCTCCCTGGCTCCTGGTAGAATATTGAGACAGGGCTACAGCTATTTTAAGATTTTAAGCAGATTTATACTTAGTGCTTCAAAGACGGCCAGCCAGCAAGGAAAATATGGTAACTGTTGCTTTAAATTATAGCTATCATTACTTCAAAAGGAGATTCAATCAGAAACCACTGAAGACTAAAACTATTTACATCTCCTGACACTTAAAAGCAAGCGAGCAGTTTTAGCCTGTCAGCCTTGGACATGTTGGCTACAAAGAGAGAGGTACCTCACTGGCCCGCGAAGGAAAACATTTTCAAGGGAGCAGGAACTGAGAAGGGTTCTGGGGGGTCCTCCCACTTGCCTCCATCTCTCTCCCACGCTCCAGGAGGAATTCAGGGTCTGGGGCACGCAGCTCGGCCCAGGTCTGCAGGCGACAGTCTCCAAACCCCTGGAAAACCTGGCTCTCCCCGAGGCAGGGGGACTGCCCTTTTCTGTCTGGCCTCTGGCCTTCGGTCCCTGCCCTGGGGAAATCCTGTCTCATCCCATTAATACAAGTCCCAGGACAGGACGGTCCCCTGCTTCTTCTGGGCGAAGCTGCGAGGACAGGACAGGAGGGCTGGGTTATGTATCAGTCAGAATCAGAGCTGTAGACAGGGCTCAGAAGCATGGGTGTTGGAGACAGACTTCTCTGGGGTAGACTTTGGGCCATTTCATTTACTAGCTGTGTGACCTCGGACAAGCCACTTAACCTCTCTGTGACTCAGCTTCCTCATCTGGAAAACTGGGGTATTCCACAGGATTTCTGAGAAACTTAAATGAGATGGTGTGCACAAAGCATTTTCTTAGTGAGGATAGCGCGAGATGTGGTAATGAAGAACCCCACCATTTCAGCATCGTGACGTAGTGAGATTTATTTCTCACTCCTACAATTCAAGGCAGGTGTTTCTAGTCTATAGGCCGTTTTTCTCCCTTTGATGACCTGGGGATTCAGGATCCGTCCATCCTATGGCTCGACCATCTCCTAGGGGTTCAGAGTCATCCATTTCTGGTCTCAGGAAGGGCAAGAGGCGTGTGCCCAGGGCGGAGGACGTATCTTGGAAGATGGGTGAAGGTAGCAGTCGCCTTGCCCTGTGTGTCACTCCCTCTGAGAAGCCCCCCTTTCCCTCCCAGTCTGAGTTAGAGGTCCTCCCTACATGCTTCCCTAGCACCTGTCTTTCTCCATATCAGCCACATCCACTGGAATGTAATTTTGCAGGAAGAGCCGGGGCCTCTGTGCTCATAGGCAAATTCCAGAGGCACTTAGCATCTGGTACACAAGAGGGGTTCAATAGATGTTTGCTGGAAGAATTTAAGAGTAAAATCCATAACCTTGCCGCATTCCTGCGCACGGCAGATGCAGACTAGTGAATGGTACTTAGCAGGTGATTAGTAAATGTTCCTAGCTGGTAAATTTAGAAAAAGGCTATGCGGGCATTTGCTATACTAGAGGTTAATTCTGGCCCATGGGCCAAATTCAGCCCACCACCTGTTTTTTTGCAAATAAAGTTTTATTGGAACATAGACCCCCCCACCCCAATCTGGACACGAGGAAGGCAGAAAATATAGTCCCTGGGTGGGCTTCTGCCTCCCAGGGGTAACTACGCACAGGAAGAGCTCAAGTGTTGGGTTGACAAGTGGCTGTCACCTGCCACGAACACTTAGTATACTGTTTTTCATTAACATTAATAGTATTTTACTTACTGGTGTTTTAATGCAGCCTTCCAGTTGCACAAATGAGATCCAGGGAGACGTGTGACTTACGCAAGGTTACAGCTGGTAAGCGGCAGAACGAGGATTAGAACAAAAGTGTCCTGGCCTCTGACCCAGCCGGGGAGCTAGGAGAAAGAAGAAGAAGTTTCTACTGTGGGCTTTTTGCTTTAGACAGGCGGGGACCTTGGAAGTTCCACTCCCTAGGTTTTAGGAAGCCAACGTTTCAGGGCAGCTGGCTGTTTTGCAGGATGGAGGAAGGTCAGCTTTACTTTTTTCCCTGGGTTCTGGAACCAGATCTTCCCAACCTGCATGGCTCGGCTGGAAGCCCCAGCCCAGCAGCACCTGCCCCCACCACCTACGCACTCCAGACCCTTTTTCCAGCAAGAAGGAGCCACGGCAGGTACCATGGATGGGCTGAGGCCGGTGTTCTCCAGGTGAGAGTTGGTGCCTGTCCATCCCTGGTGAGATGGTATTAGAAAAAGACACCTTCTCCCTGCACTGACCCATGGCTCACTCTGCCTCCATCCTGTCCTGGCCTCAACCCAGTCCCTCCCTTGCTGGACAGGCCTCGGGTGGCCTAAGTAGGCACACACAGGCTGCGTGACCTGAAGGACAGTGAGGGTGGGGCCCGTGGTGGCATAAGAGCGAGTTAGATTCTCGGTTACCTGCTCAACTCACCCCCCTCCCCAGGTTGCTACTTTCCTTCGTCCATCATGGTGATGGTGTCACCCATTCTAGTCACTGTGTGTATGTCTTGTCTAGTGGGTCTTTGTTGATTTTTCAACCTCCCAGAATACCTTCCACCATCTTTTCATAACACAACCTGTTTACCTTTGTGTGCATTACTTCTCCCCCACTGCGCGTAGTGCCCCCCACCCTCCCCTGCCCAGTGGTTGTGCATATGACCCCAGCTCACCCAGCCAGACTCTTCCCTGGGACCTTGGATCTTGACTGGAGTCCCAGATGGGAGGAAAAAAGGGGACAGCTGGAGCAGTGGGGGCAGCCTGACCCCGACACACACACACACACACACACACACACACACACACACAGTCTCTCTCTCTCTCTCTCTCTCTCTCTCTCACACACACACACACACACACACAGAGGCATCCGAATCCTACAGCACCCGCAAGTCCTCCCTGCCTTATCACTTCAACTAGACCTTTACTTCCTTGAGATCAAAAATAATATCTTAGACTTCTGGATGTTTCTCTCCCCCAGCAGGACCTGCAAAGCAGGGAAGGAGGAGGTAGGAGCACCAGCTACAGGGGCAAGGGGCAAGAAGACGTGCTGTCTTGAGCAAGTGCCTACAGCTCTCCGGGCTTCTCTCCTCATCTCTAACTGATCCATGGAGCTGTTCCAAGGATCAAATGGGAAAACATAAATAAATTATAATAATGCATTAAAAGGGGTTAATGCTATTATCAGAATTATTATTGACACCCAGGCCTGAAGGCAAACACACGACTTTTAGTTTTAAAATGGATTCTGTTGTTTTCCAAGGGATGGCTGTCTCAAGGAAGGTTTTAATAAGAACCCAAAACTCAGAGAACCATTCCCCCAACAAATTCTCAGCACCTCCTGCCCGCCGGGCACCTCCCTGGGGGTTTCTAAATAAGCTTTCTGGAAGCCAGAAGATACAAGCAACAAATGAGTCCCTTTCAGTTCCAGATTCTTTTCAAGAATGAGGAGTGTAGCGGAGAGACCCCATTTTCTAAGTGGGTGTGGTTGGTCACCTATTTTTCTTTTTTTTTTTTTTAAGATTTTATTGAGAGAAAGAACAAGCATATGGGAGAGGCAGACCGAGACGGAGAAGCAGGATCCCCGCTGAGCAGGGAGCCCGATGCGGGGCTCGATCCCAGGACCCTGGGATCATGACCTGAGCTGAAGGCAGATGCTTAACGACTGAGCCACCCAGGTGCCCCGGTCACCTATTTTTCTGATGGGACTCCTTCATTCTCATGGGGACACACCCTCAGGCTATAAGGTGGGCCCTGAAACTCAAGGAAGCCTCACCTTCTGGCTGTTTTCTGGCAAAGGAGTGTCACTGTGGCATCCTCAGATGTCCCTTACAAGCAGCCATCGGTCCCCAGAAGGAACCAAGCCAAGGGTGAGACCCCAGGTTGACCAACATACCGGTTCTTACCCACACAGCTCAGGGCCCTTGGGGACAAAGGCGGATACGGAGCCATGGCAGTCAGGGAAGACGGTTTCCCAAACAACAGGGCTGTGGGTAGAACCTGACAGTGCTGGGCTCCCGTGGGCCCCGTTCCCTCAAAGCTGCTCCCCCACTCTTCTCTCCCTGTTCTATGGCCCAGAAGGTTGATTCAAATGGGACCTCTTTGATCCCAAGCCCTCCCTGCTCATCTCTCCCTCTAACCCCCAGCTTATAGGAGACTGGGGGCAATAGGGAGCCCAGCAAGGGACTAGAGGGAGGGAGGCAGAGAGGAAAGGAGGGGAATGAGTTGGGGCATTTATTCTCCAGCTCCCTCCCTGTGGGGCACCTGAGACAGGCCTGGGGGCCTCAGCAGGTGGCTCAGTCGTATAGAAAGACCCTTTCTATAGGATTCTCTCATCTGGTTTCTGATAACTGCTCCCTCCCCTTGTCCCTTTGGGCCGAGAGGGGCCACAGCTCCGCTGTCATGCCCTGCGTTTCTCTGCGTCCTGCCCATATCTTTGCAGTTAGTGCCTTTTGAAGGCCTCCTCGAATGATCCTGACTGTTGGCTGCTGCAGCCTGACCTGGTAGCAGACACCACCAGCCCTTGCCAGACCCCGTTTTCCATCAGCCTCCATGGCTGGCACAGCCCTCCCAACCGCATCAGAGACATGGCTGTGAAATAGCCCCCTCGGGAAGGGCTTCGGGAGACCCAAGGAACCTCACCCCTGCCAGGTGGGCAGGGACCCCAGGCATTCAAGGAAAGCCCACTCTACAAGTAGCAGATAACCATGGATCTTTCTAGGCCAGATGCTGCGAGTGTTTCTGCCACAGTGAATCCTGGGGTGGGGCGGGCTAAGAAGGGTTGAAGGAGACAACGAGCCCTTACCTCATCTTCTTACTACCCCAGGGAATTCTGTTTCCCAGCGATCATAAAATACCCTCCTAATTTAGGAGGAAATGGTGACAAAAGATGTTGCACCACCGTGAGCACTTTGCAGGAGACAGTCCTCGTGATAAGTCGCAGAGGCTTAAAAGGTTGCTGACATTTTCCGTTATGTATCTTTTCATTAGAGGTAACTATCACTTTAAGCAAATTGTTTCAGGGCCTGGAATGTAGCAATAAGTGATCTAATTAGTGTAGGTTGTAATTTAGGAAGGTTCATTATGTCACAGACATTATGACTCTTGGGTATTACTAAAGGACTCATTTGTAGCCCTTGAAATGATTTTCTCATGAACACACATAATGTCACCCATCGAACTAGCATGGAGACTTAAGATGACTGGATGGATCTGAAACTCCAGCTTTTGGGGGAACTAGGTAGTGGGAATAAACAAGGGAACAGATAGTAAAAGGAAAACCCAGTTTCGACAAGAGCAGCATGGGACCCTTCAACTGTGCCACCCAATGTCAAATACATCACTTCGGACAAATGGGACATTCAGTGTGAAAAAAGAAGCCTCTGCCATCTAAATATTTTAGCTCTCGTGGAGCCAGAAAGTCTGAGAAATGGCTGGCTTTGAGTTTTTGTCATTTTCTTTTGTATTCTCAATCTCCCCCTCCAAAAAGAAAGAAAGAAAGAAAGAAAGAAAGCACACCTGTGCTATCCACAGTCACAAAAATAAAACACGCTGTCAGCTGAACCACCAACTTGGAATTGTGTTACTGGGGCGAGGCAGAGGCTAGCTGGCTGCTGTCTGCCTACCTTTTTCCCCTTTCTTCCTGGGCACCCAGGTAGACTACATTTCCCAGCCTCCCTTGCAGTTAGGGTGGCCATGTGACCGAGTTCTAGCCAATGGGAGGTGGTCAGAATTGATTTGCATCATTGCCAGGCCGGGTGCATCAAACCTTAGCAGGATGCTCCACCTTTTCTCTTGCCTCTGCTTGCTGTCCGAAGGCAAATAATGGGGGAGAAGGATTCAGCAGGTGCAGGGGATGAGAGAACCACCAGATGGAAAGAACCTGGACTCTGAATGACTTGGGGGAGAGAGTCCCCTCCTACGCACTGTCAGTGGGACAGGTCATGGATGAAAGTGGTGGTTAACAATAGCCAAACTGTGGAAAGAGCCAAGATGCCCTTCAACAGAGGAATGGATAAAGATGTGGTCCATATATACAATGGACTATTACTCAGTCATCAGAAAGGATGAATATCCAACTTTTACATCAACATGGATGGGACTGGAGGAGATTATGCTAAGTGAAATAAGTCAAGCAGAGAAAGTCAATAATGGTTTCACTTATTTGTGGAACATAAGGAATAGCATGGAGGACATTAGGAGAAGGAAGGGAAAACTGAAGGGGTGGAAATCGGAAGGGGAGACGAACCATGAGAGACTATGGACTCCAAGAAACAAACTGAGGGTTTTAGAGGGGAGGGGGGTGGGGGGATGGGTTAGCCTGGTGATGGGTATTAAGGAAGGCATGTATTGCATGGAGCACTGGGTGTTATATGAAAACAATGAATCATGGAACACTACATCAAAAACTAATGATGTACTGTATGGGGACTAACATAATAAAATTAAATTAAATTTTTAAAAAAAGGAAACAGTGGTTAGACCACACTCATCCATGTTTATGGGGGTCCCCATTAAATCCGGGCTCCTCGACCCCTCCAGCCAAGATTTCAAGCAGCTCTTTGTGTTATAAAAGCCCTGACATTCTTTTCCCGGCTTCTAAATATGTTTTAAAGAGTTACAGAAACTTACCAACTTCCAAAACTTTCAACTTACAAACATCCACAGACAGGAACAAAGCCGGGGACCAGAGTAAAACACAGTCAGACTTGCTTCCCGGGAACAATAGTCATTTACGGGGCACCAGTGAGTTGAGTTGCTTTGCTTCCGATTGGATGGGAACCAATGGTCGGGGCTAGAGAGACGCACTGTTCTGATGGTCCAGGCCTGGGTCCCATGACAGGTGAGAACTAGAGGGATCAATTACACACACATGCAGACGAGAAAATTAAGGAGAAACCTCCAGGGGCTTCACCAAGATCAAACAGCTAGGAAGGGCAATAGAAGGAACCCTGTTCCCTTATTTCTGCTTTCTCCCCATCAACCATGTGGCAGCACAGGACAGCATGTCCACGGGGCATCTGTTTTTGGTAGGATGACCCTCAAACTGCGGTCAGCAACTGCGGATAATTATAACCACAGAGGAACCACGTTCCCTAATGCATGGACCATAAACCCATCAGTTGTCTGGAGGCCACAGAGGGATTTATAAAAGGCCATTCATCTAATTAATAATTGGTCCGCTGCCAACTTAAGTGGTTTGGTGCTGTTAACTGTAAGTATATGTTTAATGTAAGGAACCTACTCCCATTAGCTGTCTTCTCTTTTGAAAATATGGCCCGGTGAGAGGCTGAGATTCCACACGCTGAATCATCTGGTGCTCGCTGGCCTCTTAAGAGGTTACCTGTTCGGCCAAGTTTGTTTCCCACACCGTGCTCCAAAGGACCAAGCCCATCTTTCATGGATTAGATGTTGAGGGAAAAATCCCGTCAACGGTGGGCTTGTCTTTTGGTACTTTTTTGGGGTTCCAGGCTGCTGTGTCAACGTTGCCTGGCTCACAGCACACAGAGCCGCGTGGGGAGCAAGGTCTTCTGCACGACAATGTGACCCATACAGACGATGAAGCTATTTTCCACCTTCGCTCTTCTTCATGCACAAGCATTTCTAACCACCCTCATTGGGGGAGGCATGTGTGTCTTGGTTTGTTCAATGTTTTGAGGGTCCCCAAGGCAACGTGGAGCTATAGAATAAGGTATGTCCCCCGCCCCCCACCCCCAAACTCCTATGTTGAAGTCCCAACTCCCAATGTGATCGTATTTGGAGAACGGACCTTGGGGAGGTCATCAGGTCACCCAGGGTGGAATCGTCCCGATGGGATTAGTGCCCTTATAAGAAGAGACAGAGAAAGAGTTGTCTTTCTCTACTCTGCAAGAAGACCATCTACAAGCCAGGAATGGAATCAGCAGGCCCCTCGATGGGGGACTTGCCAGCCAGCCTCCAGAACTGTAAGAAACTTCTCTTGCTCAAGCGACCCAGTCTATGGCATTTTGTCATTGCAGCCTGAGCTGACGAAGACACTTGGTTAGGCCCCTTGCCGTCTGTCAGTTACCTGCTGAGCGCCCCGCAGTTCGGACTAAAACAAATCCTGCTTTCCTTAAGGAAAAATGGCAGTAATTTGGCTCTTGGTGATACTTTCAAAAGAGCCTCAAGAATGTTCTTCTGAGCCAGTTGCAAATCAAAATTCCTCCAGCTGATTGTGATTTAACAATACGCGTTATTGAAATGTTTCATTGGGTCCAAAGCTTGCATCAGCTGCTTCATCTGATAGATTTGAAACCAAAGAGAAAAAAAAAAATTTTTTTTTTTAAATCCTCCTAGGACTTTTCCAGACTTTCTCTGCTTTTGCCAGGCTGTGATCTAATCCTAGAAACCTCTTCAGGACTGTTTGGGCCTAGTTAGAGTTATTTAAGGCCGGCCAGCTACACACTACAAGTGGCACTCAACACCCATCTCTAATCAGATGCCTGGGCCCTAGGTGCTTCTATTTAAACACGCTGCACTTGATGACCTCTCGCTTGTTTAAATCCGCCCTAGAAACATTTGGAAGTTTCAGGAAAGCCTTTGCACAGAGAGAAGAGAGTGGGTTTGGGGGAGAACCGACTCAAACAAATCCTTTCTCTAAATGTGAACTGGCTTTATGAAGACGTTAAGCACATTGGACATTTTCCCTCCAACATCCAGCTGATTCTTCTAACTGCTTCCAGAAAGCCCAGACAGAACCAGAAATGCTCCAAGGGGGAAAGAGCCCAGTATCACGGAAAAACAAAACAACCCCCACCCCCAGCCCCCGCTGGAGGGGCCTTGCGGCTTCTGGAGACTCCTTGGCACCATGAGCCGCCCCGTCACACCTGCACGGGGTGGGGGGCTGTCAGCGGGGGGCTCCGCACCTCCTCCGGCAGCTGACTTGCCCACCACCCCATCCCATCAGCTCTTGCCTGTCTGCCGTCAGCCCCAGATGTAAAACAGATTACCCTTTCTGTATTGTGCAAGAGAGAAAACAAAAACACGGGTCTCTTCAGCATTCCCCCGCAGCGAAGCCAAGCCCGTTAAAGAGAACCCATGGGAGAATGTCACCTGAAGCGTCGGTGCCCGGCAGCTTGCTTTGGATGATGACGGCTCTGCAGGGCTGGAAACATCTGGAGTGTGGAGAAGAGGCTCATCTCTCCTCGAGCTGGGAAAACACGCACAGCCTAAGCAGGCGGCCAGGGACCAAGGGGAAGGCTCTAGACTTCCCAGCTCACCCGAGCCTCTCGAGGTTAATGTTCCAAAGGCAAGGACTGCGTTTGAACAGCGTGTTCTGTCATTAGCCGTCACTTAGCTGAATAAGTCACTTGATGCTTTTTAAGCAAATTTGAGCCTGCAGACAGATGATAGTACCCTCAAAGCAATGATCCTGCTCATCGGTGCCATTATACTTGCACAAGTGCCTCCAAGCCCATTCTCTTCCATGATCCTTTAAATAAAGCTGCCCCTGAAGACAGGACGGTGACTGGCATCCCCATTTTATGGATGAGAAAACTGACCATACATGTTTAAGTGGCCATGGGAAAGATCTTCAGGAGAATCTCCTGCTTTGGGCCTGAGGTCCCCATGATACCTCGATGCTCTTGGGCTCAAGGCAAGCCACCAGAATCATTCTTGCCTGTTCTGCCACTTAATAGCTGTAGGATCTTAGCTAAATGCCTTCCTGTCACAGAATTCCATGACAGAGATAATAATCATACTCGTCCCAGAAGGATAGGTAAAATACAGAATTATATAAAACTCTTGGAATAGTACTTGGCACATGGCAAGTACTTAATGAATGTTAGCAACGATGGTGATGGTGATAATGATTTTGAAAGATATGCTTAGCTAGGTTTTGAGAAAAAACGAAGGATAAACTTGTCCATCAGAATTCCAGATAAAAGAAGATTATAATTGGATGATCCTATGGGCTTTTAATTTCTCCCAATATCAAATATTTGAAGAAGTCTAAGCTTGACCTTCTCACCTCCATTTTGGTACAGGGTTCTGATTATATTTGAAAGGTTCTCGCAGTGCCTGGGTGGCTCAGTCTGTTGAGCATCTGACTCTTGATTTCAGCTCAGGTCATGATCTCACGGTTCTGAGATCAAGCCCCACATCGGGCTCTGCGCTCAGTGGGGAGTCTGCTTGAGATTTGCTCTCTCCCTCTGCCCCTCCCCCTACTCATGCTCGCTCACACTCTCTTTCTCTAAAATAAATAAATCTTTTAAAAAAAAGAAAGGAAGGAAGGTAGGTAGGTTGGTTCTGGGTTGAGATGTCAGAAAAACTCCCCTGCTATCCGTCCTGAATACGCCAGTCCTGATGCCTCAGGCTGTTTGGGCAGTTGAAGAACCAACCCCCTTGGCAGCAGAGGTAATACCTAAATTTCTGCCAGGGAAGTAAAGGAAATCCGGAAGGCTTTGACCCACCTCTTTCTGTTGGTATCTAACATTTTACTGTTTCTTTGTCAACGAAAACCATCTGGAGACCCAATGGCAGAGGCTGCTGGCACTCCCCGTGTGCGTGTTCTCCTCACCTTCCTGGGCACACAGCCACCCTTGACTGTCAGCTGTGGCCATGGGACGGAGTTCTGGCAGATAGAACATGAGCAGAAGTGAGGGGCACCTCTTCCAGGCCTCACATAGCTAATCCTAATTTCTCCCTTTCCTCATGTACCAGCAGAATGGAAAGGGCTCTGTGGACTACAGGAGGGTTGAGTTTCAAGATGGAAGGAACCTGGGTCCCTGAGTCACTACATGGAGGAAAGCCATCCATCAATCAAGAGCATCTATTTTGGGCGCCTGGGCGGCTCAGCCGGTTAAGTGGCTGCCTTCGGCTCGGGTCATGATCCCGGGGTCCTGGGATCGAGCCTCACATCGGGCTCCCTGCTCAGCAGGGAGCCTGCTTCTCCCTCTCCCTCTGCCTGTCCCTCTGCCTACTTGTTCTCTCTCTCTCTCTTTGTCAGATAAATAAATAAAATCTTTAAAAAAAAAAAAAAAAGAGCATCTATTTTGGATCATGAATAAGAAATAAACTCATGTTGGGGCACCTGGGGGGCACAGTTGGTTGGGTGTCCGACTCTTGGTTTTGACTCAGGTTGTGATCTCAAGGTCTGGGATCAAGTCCCGCATCGGGCTCCAAGCTCAGTGCAGAGTCTGCTTGAGATTCTCTCTCTCCCTCTCCCTCTGCCTCTCCCACTCATGCTCTCCTCTCTCTCTCTCTCTCTCAAATAAATCTTTAGAAAGAAAGAAAGAAAAAGAAAGAAAGGAAGAGAAAGAAAAAAAAGAAGAAAGATAAGAAAGAAAGAAAGAAAGAAAGAAAGAAAGAAAGAAAGAAAGAAAGAAAGAAAGAAAGAGAGAGAGAGAAACTAACTCATGTTAACCACTGAAATTTGGGAGCAATGGTTTAAAAAGTCAGCCTGCCCCTAACTAGCGTAGCTCCCAATTGTGGCAAACTCTAAAGCAGTGACTTAGCCAAGTTCACACAGGTAATTAGGGATTCGGGCTTCAACTTCTTGTCCGAGGCTGTCACCATTAAAAGCCCACTAAAAGATGCCATCCACTGGTGCCTGACACATAACAGGATCTCTAAAGTTGATGGATGAATGGATGGATGGATGGGGGTGCAGGTTAGTGGATGGATGGATGGATGGATTGGGGGGTTGGTGGATGGGTGGATGGATAGGTGAATGGATGGGGTGGATGGATGGATGAATGGGTGAATGGATGGGGGGATGGATGGATGGATGGATGGTTGAGTGGAGTGGGTGGATGGATGGATGAATGGGTGGATGGATGGATTGGAGGGTTGGTGGATGGGTGGATGGATAGGTGAATGGATGGGGTGGATGGATGGATGAATGGGTGGATGGATGGGTGGATGGATGGATGGATGGATAGATGGATGGATGTATGGATGGTTGAGTGGAATGGGTGGATGGATGGATGAATGGGTGGATGGATGGGTGGATGGATGGACGGATGGTTGAGTGGAGTGGGTGGATGGATGGGTGGACGGGTGGGTAGGCAATAACCCTATAGTCATGTATCCGTTAAATTGTCTTCAGCTCACAGAGCAAGGACCAGAACGAGTTTGTTTTTCTTTGGGGTGGGATGGAGCTTCGTGATTGGCCCAGAGCTCTCAGAGAGATGGGCAGTCCTGTTCAGGATTGTACGGCCTGACCAAGGGCAGGCAGATGCACAATGGAATCAGTGTGGAAATTAACCGTTCAGACTCCCAGGGGTCCTGATTCAGTCTTCCACCCTGTGGACTACACTGGCCCACAGGACAAGACTGAACAGACACAAGTCCCGCGGACTGAGGCTGGATCTCTGTGCTTCCGCAGCGAGCTGGAGGAGGGCTGGCCAAACGTGAATACGGTGTTTATCAAGAAATAGAAGGCGTATCAGCCAGCCGGGCCAGCCCCACCTCACTTGCCACCTGCTTATCTCCCCCTGAGTACCAGTGCCCTGTGTTGAGGTGCAGAATGCTCGGGCCTCTGCTCTGCCCAGGACCCTCTCTCTCCGCAGGGCTGCAGGGGCTGAGCTCCCCGCGCTCAACTCTCTGCGGGGACGGCTGGGCTCCCCTCCTCCCGGGGACGCGCCAGCCTCTCTGCCTCTGGCAAGCAGGCCCTTTCAGCCTGTCTTTATATCCTTATCAGTGCTCCGCGGCAGGCCCAGGTGCCAGGCCTCATTCACTCAATTACCGTCTTCACGGGACACAATGCTCGCTTCTGAAAGCCTACACTGGGCGCAGAGAGACACTTCCATGGCAAGGAGTCAGAGCTAAATCCTCTTTTGCTACTGTCAGAAACTCCCTGCCAAGCTGACACTGTATGTTAGAGGGAAAGAGCTCACCCGCGCAGAAAGCCGAAATTAAATTAAACAGGATATTAATACCTAGTAGTTAAGGAAATGATATTTCCTTTTTTTGATTCCTCACTCTCTCCCAACGCTGAAGCCAAAAACGCATCCCAGCTTGGCTGAGCGAGCCAGGCGTCAGGTTTTCGAAAGCACAAGCAAAGCACCAACCACGAACGACTCCTCTCAAAGCCGGTCTTCCCCGGGGTCCCTTGCCCACCCCCAGCCAGCCCCCCAAAATCCCCAGCCCTCCCAGGTCCCCTCCATTCAACTGAACGGCAGTCTGTTGCATCTCCCCGAAGTAGAAGGAAATGGAAACTCAGTTAAAGGGGTGGGATTTTTTTCTCCACTGTACTCTACATTTAAAAAAACGACGGCCACATTATTTTTATAATAGAAACCGTGTCTATATTTTAAAAAGAGAACTCCCTTTGCCCTCCCTTCAAGTTCAGGGTCCTGTGCTATTTCTCTATCACATGTTTGGCGACAGATCATCACCGATAATAACAGCTCAATTGTCATTGAGTCTGTATTGAACGGTGTCCATTTGGCACCTTATGCATGCCAGGCCCTGTGCTGAGCACCCGCGTGAATTGTTTCATTGAATGCTCATGACATTGGTGTCGGGTAACTGTTACCATCCCTACTCTAAAGATAATGTGCACACCTATGTTCACAGCAGCGTTATTTACAGTCGCCAGAAGGTGGAAACAACCCCAACGTCCATCGAGGGATGAATGGATCAACCAACTATGGCAAAGACACACAATGGGATAGGAGTCATCCTTGAGAAGGAAGGAAATCCTGACACTTGCTACAGCATGGATGAACCTTGAGGACATAATGCTGCGTGAAAGAAGCCAGACACAAAAAAATAAATACAGTCTGATTCCACTTATGTGAGGTGCCCAGAGGAGTCAAGTTCACAGAGACGGGAGATAGAATGGTGCTTGCCAGGGGCTGGGGGAGGGGGACTAGGAAGGTCGTGTTTCGTGGGTACGGAGTTTTAGCTTGGGATGATGGAAAGTTCTAGAAGGGGATGGTGGTGATGACTCCACAATTGGGATGTACTTAATGCCATTGAACTGTACACTTAAAAATGGCTCAAATGAAGGGCATCGGGGTGGTTCAGTCAGTTAAGCATCTGCCTTCGGCTCAGGTCATGATCTCAGCGTCCTGGGATCGAGCCCCAAGTGGGGCTCACTGCTTACTGGGGAGCCTGCTTCTTCCTCTCCCTCTGCTGCTCCCCCTGCTTGTGTTCTCTCACTCTATCTCAAATAAATTAATTAATTTAAAAAAATGGTTCACATGATAAATTTAGTCTTAATGTATATCTTACCACAATAAAAAGATTAATAAGAAAAAAATAAGAAAATTAAGATTCAGAAAGGTGAAACGACTTGGCTAAGGGCGACCCCGTAAGTGGCAGAAGCGGACTCAGTCGGGCCACAGCCATGGGCTCACCCTGCTAGGAAATCGCGCTCCCCTGTGATAAAGCACAGGCGCTGTCATGATGCATCCCTCTTATGCTCCAGACCTCCCCCTGGACTCCTGTCATGGCTTCCAGTACAATCCAAGTTGGAATACTATTCAGCCATAAACAGGAATGAACTACAGACACAAGCTACAGTGTGGACAGATCTCGAAAATGTCATGCCCAGTGAAAGAAGCCAGACAGAAGGGACCTCCTATTACATAGTCCCACCTATATGGAATCATCCAGAAAAGGCAAAGCTATAAAGACAGAAGACCTGGGGGAGGGGCAAAGGGGAAGGAGGAGCAATGATAAATGTGCATAAGGGAATCACACTGGGTGATGAGAATGCTCGAAAATAGATTCAGTGATGACTGTACAACTTGGTAAATGTACTTTAAAAAGTGTTGAGTTGTATACTCAAAAAGTATGAACTATAGGATATGTGAAATATGTCTCAATAACGTTTAAAAAAAAAAACACAATCCAAGTTCTTGTGTAGCCTACAAGGCCCCTACTCATGCTTCTCTGATCACTTTCTTCTCTCCCACTTGCTCACTGCACTCAAGTCCCACTGGCCTCTCCCTGTTCCTTGAACGTCAAGTGCACTTGTGCCTCAGGGCCTTTGCACTTACTGTTTGCTGTCCCTGGACTAACACTCCCTCCGATGTGTACATGGCTTTCTCACTCCACCCAGATTTCTGCTTACATGTCACCAACTCAGAGGGACCTTCCCTGACCCCCAGCTAAAATAGCCCCCTCATCCTGCTGTCCCTTTAACCTGTTTCATTTTCTTCTTAGCATCTATCCCCTCCTCCTGACCTATTATGTCTTTGTTTACTCTCTCCTGACCTAGAAATGTGAGCTCAACAAGAGCAAGGACTTTGTATGTGTTCACTGCTGGATCCCCAGGGCCTGGAACAGTGCCTAGTCCACAATGGGTATTCATTAGAAAGGTGGTGAATAAATGGATGAACCATTGATTAAGGAAGTAGAGAAAACCTAGTCTGTCAGCCTCCACAGTGCAGGGTGGATGTCTCCAGTCTCCCCATCTCATCAGCGTCTCAGGGAAATCGTGGACATTAGCCTCCCAAAGAGGGTTTCCATTTAGGATTGGGGAAAGTTGCCTTCCTGATGAGCCTGGCAGAACTTCTTGGATACTCCCACTTACTATCGTTATCCTGAACAAAGACCTCTGCGTCAAGACCTTGAGCTGAGGGGTCCACAGATTTCCCCAGAAGAAGCTGGCAGAGCCCACCCTTGGATCACGGGGAAAGGCTGTTCCTGCCAGGGGCTCTCTCGGTCCCAGAAAACTCCAAGCTACCCCCTGACTTCCTGCCTCCACAGGAGACTGAGAAAGAGCCCAGCAAAGCAGTTACTCGCCCCTGGGTCGGCCTCATGCATCACACCCAGGTGTAGACAGACCTTAGAGAAGACCTGAGTCCAGCACTTTCCAGAATCGCTTCCCCATGAAGTCTTGCCAATGATGGGCTCCGGGGGCGGACAGATCCTGAAAATGCTGAATACATAAAGGCTCTGAGAAGTCCTGCGACATGCTGGGTTTGACTGCTGATAACCTTTCCTAAATGAATTTGACCCCAGAACACTTCTTCCCTCTTCCTCTGCCCTGCTGAAGTATAGAACATGCGACACTCTTAGGGTCCCGGGGCAAACCTCCAGAAACGCTGTTTCCAGGCAAGCCTTCATTTCACAGGTGAGAAATCCATGTCCCAGGAGGGGAGAGGGTCCCCGCCCAAGGTTAGGGACTACATGCCAGGCTTCCCAGCTCCCAATCCCATCCTTTCCTTAGTAACCTTTGTTTTTTGAGCTTCACAGATACGAGACATTGGCTGGATGCAGAAAAGAACAAATGTGCCCTGTTTTCCAGAGTTCACCCTAGAGAATGGTAGAAATAGGGAAAGAGAAACGTGATTTTCCCTAGAATGCTGTGACCCTCTTGGGTCTACCAGCATTTCTTGAGCACTTACTGTATGTGAGGCACTGTGCCCACGGCTTCACGGCTTCACACATATCAACTCTTCTCATGGTACACTAGCCCCCTGAGGAAGTCCCATTTTACAGATGAGGAAACTGAGGCTTGGTGAGGTTAACTGACCTGTCCAGGACCACACAGCTAGAAAGTTTTGAGAGCCTGGATTCACACTCCATCAGTCTGACCTCAGAGCCCACTTTCTCAGCCTCTAAAGTGTACTACTGCCTTCTGGGACCAGCTGCCTCTCACCGGTCCCCACTGGAGCCTCCCTGCCTCTGCCAAGGTTAAGAGCTTTGCAAATCCCCCCCAAAGTAAAGTCTGCCAGGGTCTGCTAAGGGACAGAGCAGGGAAAGGGCAGCTCCTCACTTCACATCCTTTTCTGTGTTCCAGACCAGAGGGGGTGTAAGGACAAGTCTGGGGACCTGGGCAAGAAAGAGTCCGGCCTTGTTCTGGAGATCTCCTTGGCTCACTTGTGGCCCGCGCCGCTAGTTAAATAATAAAAGGTACAGGAAGTGGGGGGAAAGAACACCATTCTCGGGCCTCCACATCTGCGAGTGCCCTGCTCCCTGTTTGTTTTCTCTCTTCTAGGAAAATGAACTTCTCTGACAACCTCCTGGCACGGAACCCTGCGGAACGGAGACGGGCAGAGAGATTGATCCCCCATAAATCAGTACAGTTCAGTCTAACAAGCAATTATGTGATTGCAACAAGCGCTGTCAGAGGGGGCAGACCGCGGCCCAACACGCAGCCGCAGCGTCACGTGATCTGCCCTTGCTGGTGCTGGCCTTTTTCTTTTTTTTTTTTCAAACAAAAAGAAATTCTCCAAATTCAGGAAAAATAAAATAAAATAAAGCCCCAACTGGAAGTAACAGATGGAAAAGGAGGAGCAGTGATAACTAATGGTTCAAGAGGAAAGGAGGGGAGGCTGCCCTCCCCGGCCCCCCACCGCATAGCCTCTCCCCTGCCGCCCCCCCCACCGCACCCCTGTCTGACTCACCCCCTCCCTCACCAACCTGCTCTGTTGGGTGCCCTCTTTTCTAAAGCCTTGCTATTTTGTTCGTCGTGGGTTTTTTGCATTACTTTTGACTTTTTTTAAAAATTGCTTTAAAATATGATTTATCTGGATCACTGGGTTTTCTGGTTCCCACGTAAATTTCGCCTCAGCTACTGCACCTCTGACTCAGCCCCGACCGAATGAATGCATTGGGCCGGAGATGAGCAGGGTGCTGGGCGGCTGTGCCAAGTGCTCTGATCAAGTGCAGGTGAGGGGGACAGGAAGGGACAGGAGGAGAGGCAGATCTGGGTCAGCTCCAGCTGGATCTTCTCTCCTCCCTAAACCCCGTGAGTCTAGACAACCCCCAGGAAAATAAGCCCCTCTGAGCACTAATTCTCCCTTGGGTAGCAGAGCAACAGGTGAGAATAAATACTAGAACAACTAACGCTTAGGAGGCTCCCGCCATGGGCTTTGCACATTTCTACCTTCTGTACATGTTTCTGTTTGTTAATTTCACCACCGCTGGTGGGCGTGTACTGTTAGGATGAACCATATGAAATTGCCACTAATCGACTGTTTCTGACCCACACCGATGGCAATTTCATGTGGTGTGGCCTCGTGGCATTATCCCCATGCCACTGACGAGCAAACTGAGGCACAGATGGGGCCACGAACTTGCTCAAAGCCCCAAGGTGGTGGAGCCAGGATTCCAACCTGGACAGTCTGCTATGAGGCCCCGCTCGGAGTCACTCTCCTCTCCTGCTCCCCCTGCAGACCCTCTCACCGTCAGAGTAAATCCTGTCCCTGATAGGGGCTGGTGGCTTTATTTTGTAAGGGAGGGGTGGATGGGGGTGGTGGTGCATGCCCTGATGGATCAAAGAAAAGCTGCCCAGGAGCCTGACCTAACTTAGGGCCAGCAGCCCAAGAAAAAGGGTGCCCTGATGTCTCCTCCAGGCAGCCCAAAGGATCTGTGGCCTCAGCTAGCTTCTTGGCTGCAGGAACGTGTACGGAGAAGCTTCAGGCCCCTGAAGCCGGGAGGTGATAGAGAAAGCGGACACACGGTCATTTCATTATTTGTGGGGGCTGGCTCAGGGCAGGGGGCCCCCAGGGAGCACACCGTGTTTGCTCCTGGAGGACAGTGGTCCTCTGCAAAGGCAGTCCCAGCATTTCTGGATGAGGAAAGCGAAAACGGCATTCCTAACTTGAAACCTCCACCCAGCCCAAATCCACCAGCAACTTTCCTACCATCCCAGAGGTTTCTAGATGGTGGGCAACTCCAGGCCGAGCCAAGGCCGAGCACCCAAACCACAGCCTTGGAGTCTCTGGGGACCCACTGAGCGCAGATCCAAAGAAGCACTGGGACCAGTTCACTGGTTACTTTCAAATGCCAACCCAGAGTGGAACAGTGGACCCAGAGGCCCAGGACCAGAGTTCAAGACGTGGGTGCAAAGGCTTGAGGGCTGGACGCGTTTTTTTTGTTATTATTACTTCCAACCTTATCAGCCTCGCAGTGACCATCAGCAATCGGTCCCCCAAAGGCTGCCTTCCCATCTGGGCGCAAGCTGGTGAGCGCACACCGTTCAAACTTTTCTTCCCTCCTCCCCAAGGGACATCTGGGCCCAGGAACTCTAATCCGATGCTCCGTAGCCGCCCACGTAAGCTCACCACCGCTACCATTTCTGATTTCATAGTTAACACCAAGCCTCTGCGCGCAGCCCCAGTGGCCAAGTCCAAATGCAGCAAAACGGCAGATCTGTAATTGCTTGTCTCTCTTCATTGTCTCCCCAATTTTGGCAGGCAGACGATAGTAGCAGGACTCGGGGAGTCAATATTTGAAGCTCTTTCCCTGGTAGCACCAGCTCCCCGCGTCTCTGTCTTTTGTGCGAGTTTAATAAAATAAATTTTGAATATCAATAAAGTACGTCCTATTTTTCTTGGCATGTCCCGGCCCTGCTCCATCCTTCTATTGCAGAAGTCATGCTCCAGACAGATCACTTTTCCACAGATCATTGATGTGGTGCCGAGAGGGCTGCAGATGATTTGCTAAAATGCTCCAAAGGTATTCAAATTTCTTTAAAGAAGAAATTCAATTTATGTGCATTTATATTACAATGTCTGTCAGGAAGAAAGGTTATAATCACCAGCATATTTTAGATTTACATTTTCTTCTGTACATGAGGTAATGGTATTAGAGGGAAACTTTGAAGCTTAGGGTTGAATTGGACGCATGGTCCTATTTTCATTGCTGCTAAAAAGCAGGTTTTTGAAGTTCTTGAGGAAAGCATATGTTAGCATATGTTAGGGAAATATCAAGAACAGGAGGCTGGGTGGCTGAGAGTTTAAAACATTTGTCTTTCCTTCTGGCCTCTCCATGTGGGGCACAGATAGGCTATTCCTCTATGTCTCGACCCCTCTGGGAACCATTTGGGGTGTCTGCACCTGACGCAGAGTCCAGGCTAAACAAGTATGTACCAAGGTCACTGCCCTCCCACACCCTGGGAAGGCCCAGAGAGCCAACTCGAGGCCCCAGCGAGGGCAGGAAGGGGTGAACCGCTGACTCACCCAGGAAGTAATCCTTCGTCCTGGATATTTTTAAATTACTTCCAGTGCTTTCTTCTGGGAAAACACATCAATCATAGGTGCCTAGGAAACTTCTGTCTTCAATTCTTTCACTGACTGATGGACCAGCACAAGCAAGATGGTGGCTGAGCCTACGTCCCGTAAACAAAAGGCTGGCGTCTGGGATTCTTGTCCAAGATCCAAAGCTGGTAATAGGCACAACTAGGATTCCAATCCAGGAACTTGGGTCCGCGGGCCACCGTGTTAATCCAGTTGCCTGGAGCCATCCAGATGGAGACCATGTTTAGATTTCTTGAGCTACGCTCCCTAGACAGGGATCTGCGGGAAGCTGGGCAGCCAGATGTCCCTTAGTGATCCTGACCGGGTCCTCAGCATCTCCCTCCTCGGCTGCACAGCAGAGTTTCAGATGCCTGGCTTTGCTGCTTCCAAGTTGCATATTAAAAAAAATTGGGCCAGGAAAGGACGATGTTTTCTCAACTTCTCATCCGTGGTTAAAACTACATATTTTGTTTGATGGGTATTTCTAACAGCATGTCACTGCCTCTTTTATTGGGTTTCCTCCTAATGTAAAAATAATAACCACGGAGTGTAAAACATTTCATTCTACACTCAATTATGTGGGGGGAGAAAAGGAAATTAAAATCCATCTTAATTCTACCTCCCAGAGGCAACCATTGTTAATATCTTGGTATATATCTTCCTGTACACTTTATACACACACATATATTACATGGAGAACATGTTTTATATAAATACATTTTTCATAAAAGTGAGATCCTACTAAATTGTTTTATTGAGATACTGGTTCACAACAGATTACGAGCATCTTTTTATACCACTGACTAGTCTTCTACTATGTACTACTAGTATTCTACTATGCAGAATTTTAACAGCTGCATAGGGTTCCCCTCTATGGTTGTACCTTAAAGTATTTAACCAATCCCTTTTCGTTGGACATTTATGTTATTCCCAATTTTTCATTAATATAATTGATACCATGATGGACTTCCATGCAGCTAAATCTCAGCTCATAGCCACAATTATTTACCTAGGACACATCCACAAAAGTGAAATGTGGGGGGGGGGGGCCCACGGGATATGTATATTTTTAGTTGTTTCGGTCAAGATTGCTACATCGTCTCAGGAAAGGTCGTACCATCTACCTTCTCCAATAGCAGTGTGTGAGAGTCCATGTGTCATTGACCTCAACTCGAACTTAATTGGCTAAGAAAGCCTCTGTTAAGTTATTGTTCAGCCTGGAGAAAGGTAAACAATGGATTTCCTGGGAGCTTGGCCTCCTCTGGGACAATAGGAAAAAAATCCCTTTAGTTAATGAAGAATTTGGGGAGGGTTCACAGGGGAGAGAACCCACAGCTTGTAGATAGGTGTTCAGGTGACATCCACGAGCCTTTAGGCTGATGGGAAACCTAAGGCTTCTATTTTACTTTATGACCCTCCAGCAATCACTAAAACTTGGTAGGATGGAAATTCCTGGCTACGAGGTGACAATGAAATGGAAGGCCTTGTTCTATGTTTTAAAAGAAAAAAAAATTCAAATAAGAGCTGGATGGAGTAGCACAGTATCTGTCCTCCCCAAAGCCATGAACAGATAAATTGAGAAGAGACTTTGGAACTAAAGGACAGACACATGGATTGGCTTAAAGGAGCAATGTTCTTTCTCCTGGTTCGGTGGATTGGCTGAGCAGTTCTCCCCCGGGTTCGGCCTGGACTCAGTCATGCAACTCCAATCAGCCAGAGGCTCCACTGGGCTGGGAGGTCCCAGCTGACCTCACTCCCCCTGGCTGCCGGCTGGGCACCTCAGGCCCCTCCAAGCGGCCCCTCACCCTCTGGAAGGTTGGACTGGCTTCCTTGCTTGGCGGTCTTGGGGCGGTGTTTCAAGAGAGCCAAGGCAAAAACCGCAAGGCCCCTTAAGGCCTACGCTCCAAACTCACTCAGCCTCACTTTTTCAAAAATTTATTTTTATTGTGATAAAATTCATGCAACATAAAGGTCACCACTTTAATCATTTTTAAGTATATAATTCCGTGACATTAAATACATTCATGTTGCTGTGCCAACATCATCACCATCCATCTCTAGAACTCTTCCATCTTCCCAAACAGAAAGTCTACCCATGAAACATGAACTCCCCATTCCCTATTCCCCCTAGCTCCCGGCAGCCCCCACACTACCCCCACCTCCAAGAATTGGACTACTCTGGGTATCTTATAGAAGTGGAATCATACTATGTTTGTCCTTTGGTGACTGGCTTATTTCACTTCATACAGGGCCTTTAAGATTTCTCCATGTTGTGGCAGGTGTGAGAATTTCTTTCCTTTTCAAGGCTGAATAGTATTCCATTGTATGGCTTGGACACATTTTGTTCATCTATGCAGCCGTCCAAGGAAACTTGGGTTGTTTCCACCTTTGGGCTAAGCAAGCCCAAGACAGCCTGGAAATAGACCCCACCGACTGCTGGGAGGGGGAGCATCATTGGGAGGCCCGTGGGTGCAGGGAGACCCGGTTCATCAGGGCCATTCCACAATACCCGTCTCCTACAGAAGCCAATGATGGCATCGCCACCCAGAAAGATCTTGACAGAAGCACAATAAAATGTAACAGATTACGAGTGCCAAGTCCAGAATGTTGGTGCAAAGAATAATTTGCACATGCACAAGAAGGGGAAAGTGGGTGTGTTCATGGCACATAGCTTTTGAGCAAGAGAACTACCAATACCTTGCAGATCAGAGACGTCATGAGCTTAGTGCTCACTCACGAGTTTAATCAAAAGGAGCTTTATGTAATGGTTGAGATGGAATTAGTAGGAAAAGAGGCAGGGATAGGGGGCAGAGACCGTGAGTCCTAGCCTCCCGGACCCCCACCCAAGACGCAGCCGTGCGTTAATTCCATACTTTCTCTGTGCTTACATTCTCAATAGTAGCATAAAAATCACCACCTCTATCTTGTTGTGAAGAGATGAACTCATGTTGGTGAAAGTCATTAAAAAAAAAAGAAAAGAAAAGAACAAAAGAAAAACATGATTATGGGTTGCTCTTCCCCCCTCCCTGGGTGACGCTTTCAAGTAGCCCTGTGCTATTCTCTGGCGTCCAATCCTCCGCTCCTTCCCCTTGGGGGTCACTGACAATGGGCTTGTCTTGGCTTCATCTGCTTTCCCTCTGAAGTGCAGCCAGGTGCCCCCCAAAGACTAAAGAGCTAAGTTTACCAGGACGCTTCCTGGGCCATTTTGATTTCAAAGTGCACTGCGGGTTCTTGATGCATGTTAAACAGTAACAGCGTCCTCAGCCCAACCACCCGGCGGCCCCTGCTTCCTCACACTGCTCACTCTCTCTTTTCCTGTTCCCCTGCGAAGGCCGAGGGAACAGAGGCCCACAGAGGACCGTTCGGAACACAGTGAAGGCCACCGCCTTGTCAGCGCCCCTCGTGATTACACAGGAGGAGACATAGTCTCTCGGAGCCTCAGTTTCTCCATCTGCAAAATGGGGTGATGCAGAGCCAGGATCAGGGTGATGCCAAATCACACAAGTGCTGTCTTACTTAAAATCTTGATAGTTTGGTCACCACGGATTTTGGGGTTTTTGCATTTACTCTTTAAAAAATCGCATTAAAATCGTTTCTTGATTATTGAGTTCTTTGGCACGCCCTTCAATCTTGTAGCTGTAGCGAGGGTCTCCCTCACCTCACCCTGGTCTCGGCTCGGATATTAGCGCTGATCTCACGGGCACGTTGCAAGGGTTAGGTGAGGTGATGCACGGGAATTCATGATGGGCTCCTAGGCAGCCCCTGATCCGGTGAACTCTGGTCATAATTACCGTGTTTATTTCCTCCGTCCCTAAGGGACGGGGACAAGGAAACTATGGCTGAGAGCGGTCGCACAACCTACCCAGGGCCACCCATGCAAACAGAGGTCTGCGTGACCGCAGAGAAATCCTTCTCATGCACTCGCCCCCATGCAGACACAGTCCTGTTGGAGGGGACGTGGATTGCGAGGGCAGGAAAGAGCACATTCCTTTTCCAGCCTAGACAGTGTATTTCACTTCATGTTGCTGTCCCCAGAAATTGGTTCTGCCCAGAAAGAAGCTGGGGTGTCCCTCCCTCTGGGCCCCCAAACCCAGGTCAGGCATGACCATCCACCGTCCCCTCCCACAGTGCCAGGTTTAGATCACAGCCAATGTCACCCTCTGTCTCCTGCACTGGGCCGGGATGGGGGGTACTCTTCCTTGCAGGCACCCGGTCCATCCTACTCATGCTCCGTCCCTGCGGCTCAGATCAGAGCCTGCAAAAGCGCTGGTAGAAGGGAGACACATGAGCACAGGCACAAGACCACAAAGACAGCCTGCATGCAAGTCCAGCAATCCGTCCGATACCACGTTTCTCCTCTGCAAACCAGGGGCAATCACGACACCCACATCATGGTCTCTGTAAGGACGAAACAAGTAAGGCAACAAACCCAATGTCCGGCACATAGAAAACGCACAATACATAGTAACTTGGGATTTTTTTTTTCCCTCTTCCATCCTAGAACCACAGAGAAACAGCCCAGGGCTTCTCAAAAGCAGCGCTCTTGACATTTTGGGCTGGATCGTCCTTTGTCACGGGGGTACCCCGTGCATTATAGGATGAACGGTGTCTCTGGCCTCCACCCACTCGATGCCAAGAGCAGGTCCCCAAGTGTGACAACCAAAACCTAAAAAACAAAACAAAAAAATATCTCCAGACCTTATCAAATGCCCCCTAAGCGGTAGAATTGCCCCTGGGTTGAGATTACCGATATGGCCCCTTGACACAGATTTTTTTTTTAAGATTGTATTTATTTATTTTGAGAGAAAGAGAGAGAGAGAGAGAGCTCCCACATGAGCAGGGGGAGGGAGAGAGAGAATCCCAAGCGGACTCCACGCTGAGTGGAGCCTGACGCAGGGCTCGACCTCACGACCCTGAGATCATGACCTGAGCCAAAATCAAGCGTCTGACGCTTACCCGACTGAGCCACCCAGGCGCCCTGACACAAATTTTTTAAAGAGAAAAATGGATGATTCTTAAGATATTTTTATTTTCTCAGTACTCTGCAATGTAAATGAGTTCGAGTTGGGTGGGCAAATATTAAAATAAAAAGAAAAATAATAGCGACAGCATTGTGATTGCAGATGGCAGTAACTGAGGGTCTCCTGGGGTTCTGGCGTGTGCTGGCTCTTCCCCAAGCATCACCTCTAATCCCAACGGTAGCCCTGCGGGGTGGCTACAAGCTCCAGAAGAGGAAACTGAGGTTGCAAAAGCACCAGGTGACTCGCCCAGGGCCACACATCCATGAGCGGCAGGTCTGGAAATGCCAAGCAGGTGGGCCCAGCTCCAAAAATTGCCTCTTCCCGCAACTCCGTTTTTGTGTCTTTCCAGAATCTTTCCAGCTGCATTCCAATTTCTACTGGAATAATCTCCGTCGGACTGTGTATCTCTCCACTTCTCAGCAGCCCCCCTCCCCCTACCAAGTGTCGAAGAATGAAAATATCTGAGAAAATAAGCCGAATTTCTAAAAACTTACATCCAAATGTCTGAAAAGCTCTTGCATGAGTGATCAAATTAAGGGAAAGTACGCTTAAACACAAAGTGCCCCTGCCAAATTGAATTCTTGTTCGCTGTGTTGTTTTTGGACGAAGAACAGGACTGTCCGAGTATGGTTAGAGCCCAGATGATTCTGCCCCCAACAGCCCGAGGGCAGCACACAGGCTCTCTGGGGCCCAGGCCACAGGACCCTTCTTCTGCCTTTCCTTGCTGAAGCTCCTTTAGGAAAATATCCCCACTTGTGCTATCCAGGGCCATCTGGCCCTTCCTTCTGCAGGTTCCAGAACCCACCAGCCAAGGCAAAGAGGGGCTGAGGACACCAAGAGTCTTATCACGGCTACTTAGAGTATGGTCCCTGGAATGGCAGCCGCAGCAACTGGGAGCTTGTTAGAAATGCAGATCCCAGGCTCCACCCCAGACCTGCTGAATCAGAAACTCTACAGGTGGGGCCCAGAAATCTGTGTTGTCACCAGTCCTCCAGGAGACTCTGATGTCACCGGCCTTCAGCCCTTTCCTTTGATGGGCTTCCCTGGAAGGAAAGAGCCCTCTCCAATTTTGGCCAAGATAAAGAATGTGGGATGTGAGAAGGGAAAGGAGCTCTCTGGAACCCACAGAGTTGCCAAGGAGATCCAAGTCACAACTCAATGACGTCACTTCCTTCTGAGGCTCCCCGTTGACCTCAGGCTAAGGTCTGAAACTCCCTAGCTCATGCCCTCTGTAACCTGGTCCTGCTACCTCCCCAGCCCCAGCCCGGGCCCCCGCCTGGCACCGAGAGCCCCAACAATAGCAACCACTATCACTTCCCGCACTCTGTCCGGCTGCTCTTGGTCTCCAGACTCAGCATGCCTTTCCTTCTGTCTGGGCTCACTCGTCTACAGGTATATCTCATACCTACCTGCTCCCAAGAAGTCAACCCCGGAAGTCCATGGCTATGTGGACCCCCAACCCCCACCCAACTCAAGCACAAAAGATGTCCATCTGCCTTCAACTCTTCCTGACCTCAAGGTCAAAGATACACATTTTGACAACGCCATGCCATTCAATGGTGGCCACTGGGAACTATTCAGAAAAACGTTGGCATCATGTGGTACACTCAGCTGAGCGAAGTTTGGGGGTCTGATGCCTTGTACTGGAAGAAAAATTATTATCCTGCATCTCACCATTCCAAATCTTTCTGGCCCCTCACTAGGGCATACCTCTTTTTACATTCCAGACTCCTTTGTTATTTCCAGGCTGACTTCCCTAATCGCCACCTGTGTTGAGCCTCAGAGTAGCATTCACCTGGATGTTAAGAAGCCACAATGCATTTTCTAGAAGGAGAAATCAGGGCTTTTCCTTCAGCCATTACTCCTGAACAAAGATATTTGGTAATCATCACCCAGCTTGCTTTAATATTTAGCCAGCATCTTGGTCAGGGAGCACTCATTCCTCACGGACCATTCATTACAATGGTTCTCCACAATCAAACACGACTTTGAGCTATCTTTTTCCAACTTTCTGAAACACAGTGGACAGGTGGTTTTCAGAGTCTACTCACTGTAGCCCAGAGCAGTAAGCATTGCGATCCTGGGGTACACCCAAGGTTAGACTGCACACCAGCCAGAGACGACACTTAGCAGCGGGGAAGCTCCTTGAGAAATGCCGTATGGCACGGGAGCAGGAGGGGCGGTCACAGGGAGGACAATATCAAGAGAAGGCCAAGAGCAGAGCCAAAACAGTTAAGTGGCAAGGGGGAGGCTGGGTCCGGTGCCAGCTTATGGAGAAGTGACACATGTTTCTTCTTTAAGTGATCCGTTTTTACTTTTAACATCGAAGATTAAAATTAAGTGCGTTACCATAGATCAGTTTACAGGGATTTGGTACATCTGTTTTGGAAATGTGAAACAAAACTGAGTAACATCTTTATGTGTATTACCAGAATTGGAGAAAGGTATCAGTGACAGCCTGGGCCGCCTCCACCCTCGCTCCCCATTTTAGCATTTCTCACACTCGGTGGGGAAGAAGACATCGGGCCCGGGGTGGAAGAAGAGCCCACGCTCCAGAAATGCGCCGAGGCACCGAGACTCCGTCCAGATCCCCTGCTGGCTGGGTAGCAGAGGCCAGCGCCCTCCCGGGAGGAGCCTCCACCCCGCGCCTGGCCTGACCCCCGATGGCAGCTTGCTGGCCCAGAGCTGGACACTGGCCTCCGGGGTCCAGCCAGAAGGAAGAAGCCTGGCGAGTTCGATTCGCGCTGCAGTGACGAGCGCCTGGTTTCTGGTTTGCTATTTACACTGCTCTCTGGGAGAGAAAACAAGTCTTCCAACTGAAGTGCTCCAATTCCTACTATTTATCCAAGATTACACATATAATCCCATAATAAAACACCGTTCCTGCCCAGAAAGCAGAGTGATTGCCTACAGATGTGCCCAAACCAAAACATCTGCTCATCCAAAATGGCCGCCGGCCAGCTACTCTATCGCCCCTGGATGGGTGACCAAAATGCCTCATTCCCTTCTGGAGCTTTCCAAGTGGAAAGCCCACCTAGGGAAGGAAGGAGCGAGCCGGTGACCAGAGTCGAGAGGCTCAGCATCTTGCTGCGCGGCCCGAGGCCGGGCGGGACACGCTGCGCCTTGACTTCGAGGAGCACCTTGTAGGCTGAGGAAGTTTGGCCCCAACCGCGCGCCGTCACCGACACCGGAAAATGAAATGCTTTCCTAATGGTGCCTGGCACAGCGTCAGGAAAATACCTCATCTGAATTTTTATTCAACTGACAAATGGTGTGCGTCCCTGCCTTTATCTGGCTGCTTATTATTAAATATCCGCGTGCGGCAAAGACTTCTTAATTTGCTCGTTTCTCTTGGTACCATTTGGGGGGGGTGGGGGGAGGAGCTCAGAATGAAAACGTATCAGGAGGCAGGAGGGAGGTCGACCTGCTCGTGGAAACCCCCGGAAATGGCCGGGCCCCCTTGGATCGTATCACCTAATCATCTCGGCTCTACCTTGATTTGTCTCTCAATATACTGTTTAAAAACGTAACCCAATCACCAAGCTCAACGAGCAGTCTGTTTATTATTACTTTTGATAGAAAGGTTCATAACATCCTGTAATGCGCGTGCATTTTTTATTCCGTTTGGCTACTAGACACTAAAACCATTTGGGACATTTATTAAAATGCACTCAGCCGCTCTTTAGGATGAGGTTAATGTGGGATTTATGCCTCTGTGGTACACGGTACGCAAAGCAGTAATAATGCTTGTTTAGTACTTGGTTCACGTACGAAACGATCGGCTATAAAAATTGAAGGAATACAAAGATAGCTAAAAAAAAAGGCACGGAATGAGGAGTGATTTCTTCAAGTGGGGGGCTTAGATAAGACATCAGACAAGGAGGAGAAATTTATTTTAATGGAAAATCTTATTCTCTGGTTGCATGGGACAGGCTGGAGGGCGGGGGGCTCCCAGAAGCCTGGTCTGATAGACCCAGGCTGTCACTTGCCAAGGGACTTCTGTGCCACCTGGCGTGGATGGGAGACACTTCCTGCACAGCCACACGTCCTCCTCATGTTTCCCTAATTCCTTTCAACCCCAAAGGCCTGTGGCCTTCAGAGAGACCCGAGCCTGTGAGAGGGCCAGTCAGACGTCAGGGCTCAGGCCCCTCTGGTGTCCAAACCAGATGGACCCAGCAAGATGGGATACGAATTCCAAGCAACTTCCTAACAGTTGGCTGGGTGTCCAGGCAGCAGGCAGAGCACGCATGTTTCCTACACATGTTGGTGAGGTGCTCGCTTCCAAGAGCAGAAGTGATCCAGAAAACCCCTAGAAGCCCAGCACCATCCCCAGGAAAACCTGTTCCTTCAGGGAGCCGCATCCCAGACAGGGCAGCTAAGAGCCAGTGTCCTCCTTCCCTGCGGGGAAACCGGCAGGGGGGGCTTCAGGGATCTATGAACAGGAGGGGTCGTCTCTCCAGCTACACCCCAGCTCACCTCCCTGAGGCAGGGGGATGCACAGCGAGGAGGAGCAAGCCCGTTCTCCAGCCCCTGCAGCTGGGTTCGGGGGGGATTAGACTAGAGGCTTTGCCCTCTGCTTCCATCCCGAGGGAGGGCATGCAGGCTAAGAGCGAAGTCAACAGGGCCAGCTGAACTGCTAGCACCCACCCTGCAAGATGGCAGGAGCTCCTGCACTGCTCGCCTTCTTCCGCTCTCACCCCTGCATTCCATTGTCCCCCAGAGATCATCTGAAAATAGAAATCAGACCAAGTCACTGTGTCACCTGTTCTGGCCCTCCCAGGGCTTCCCACCACACTCAGGAGAACATCCAAACCCTTCGGGGCGGGGGGAGTGGGGGTGAGGCCCTCCGCAAAGTGGTTCCTGCCTCTTTCTACCATTTCTCTCCTTCTGCTCTCTGCCTAGTCCATTCTGTGGCAGCCGCCCCGGCCTCCTTTCTGTGCCTCTCCCCCTCCACACTCCAGACTCTGGGCCTTTGCACATGCTGGTCCCCCTGCCCAGAATGCTGTTGCCCCAGAAATGTGCATGGCTGCCTCTTCATCATACAGATTTCAACTTAACCCCCACACACACATAGGGACCTTGTTTTGTCCCCCAACTTGTTCACAGCACCCTATTTTATTTTTTTAAAGATTTTATTTATTTCAGAGAGACAGTGCATGCTTGAGCATGAGCTGGGGGAGGAGCAGAGGGAGAAGCAGACTCCCGGCTGAGCAGGGAGCCCGATGCGGGGCTCGATCCCAGGACCCTGAGATCATGACCTGAGCTGAAGTCAGAATGCTTAAATGATTGAGCCACCCAGGTGCCCCATACAGCACCCTATTTTAATTATCAGCATAGCATTTAATGTTACTTTTCCCCGCCTTGTTTACTTATTGTTGTTTATTTAGCCTCTCTGTGCTAGGATATAAGTTGTTTGAGATCAGGGGCGTCACCTGCCTTATTCACCCCTGGATGCCTGCTCCTTAAGTGGGCCAGGCACAGAGTCAGGCTTAGTAAGTGAACAGTTGTTGGATGGATGAAGGGCAGCGGGTACCATGCTGCACGCAGTGTAAGTACTCCCCAAACACGATCTCATGTTCAGTCCTTGTAACAACCCTGTGCTCTGGCTAATAATATATCCATTTTACAGATGAAAACCAAACTCAGCTAGGTGAAGCACTTACCCAAGGTCACACAGCCTAGAAAGAGGTGGCGGGGAGGACTCATGCCCAGGGTTGTATCTGATCCCAGAGCTGCCATTCTCGACCACCAAGCTACCCACAGCCTCCATTTGTGGATGACCTACAAGGAGGATAACGTGTCTCCCCAGATAACCCGAGTAAAAGGCAACTCGGGCTGTTTTACAGCGCTTCTGGGTCACTGGGCCTGTAACCACTTCCCCGTTTCCCCACCCTGAGACTAGTCTGGACTCCCGGCCTTAGCAGTGCCATGTGTAAATTTAATTTATGTGTGGTCCAACAAGGCTAATGCAAGAAAGCACGTTCCCTTCCCTGCCCCGCCCCTCTGTGCATCCCAAACCACCTCTCTTGACCTACCCAGGGCCCCCTTTCTGTGCCTTCCACCCTCATGCACACACCCCGAGTCTCCTGCCCCAACTTCTTGTGGGTCCCACCGTCCCCTCCCCACCCCTGACCTGAAGTCAATGACTCTTTAAAAAAAAAAAAAATTCAGACAGCACAAACCACAGCAGGTCATGAGAAAGCGCTAGAAAGAGGAACAAGCTTGACTGTCAATCAAATATTTTTTAATGGGTCGTCTGGCTTCCGACAGCTTTCACTACGTGCCTGTGGCTCATTTGAGGAATTATTCTCGGGTACCATTTGCTCTCCCGGCACCGCATCTCCAGCACGTGTATTAGACACGTCCTAGGGCGGGGTGTTTTGCTTAGTTACCCTGGATGACGAATGTTTCCACAGCTGCAAACAAGACACTTTTGCTAGAAAGTTGGGGCTGTCGGAGAGGCATGAGGACCTTATTATTGGTGTCTGAATGAAGAAAGAGAGGAAGGCGGCAGGGATTCCTCTAGAAAGGAAGGTACCACGGCAAATGGCAAATTTAAGAAAAGACAAATCGGGTCAGTCTCTGCAGTGTCTTAACGGGCAAGGTGTTTACCTGGAAACATACCGAGTAATCAAATTAAAATTGGCAGAGACGCACTGTGCTCCCCTGTTTAAAAGCCAGCCTGAGAACCAGCATGTGCCGAGGGCCAAGCACGGATGGTACCTCTCTTGCTCTTTGCGACAATGCAGGTTACAGATGAGGACATAGGCGCTGGAAGATGAAGTAATTTGCCAGGGCCAGGAATAGAAAATGGAGTGCCAAATGACACCCGTCGTCAGCCTCTTAGCTACCCTGCTAAATGCTTCCATCCTCTACTCTTCGCATTTAGTTAAGAAAAGTGTTTTTCAACTCAACTGCACAGAATCACCTGGGTGCTCTTTTCAAAAAACACCAATGCCCAGACCTCCGCTCGGACCCGTTAATTAGAACCACTGGCGGTGAGCCCCCCAGGCATTGGTATTTTTCGAAAAGCTTTCAAAAAGGTGGTTTTGAATGTGCAACCCGACTTGACATGCACTGCGCTCAACTAGTGCAGCGGTTCTCAAAGTGGGGTTCCCTGAACCAGTAGCAGCAGCACCTGGACACCAGTTAGGAATGCAAACTCCAGAGCCCTACCTGAGACCCGTTGAATCAGAAACTCTGGCAGGGGACAGAGCCCAGCAACTGATATTTTAACGGCCCCTCCAGGTAATTCTGAAACATGCTAAAGCTCAGGACATGGTGTGCTAATATCTCTTTGAGATTCTGATTTCCTTTTTTTTTTTTTTTGGCTATCTTCCCAGAAGTGGGATTACTGGATCCCAGGGTAGTTCTGCTTTTGAGCGGGAACCGCCATCCTGTTTTCCACAGTGGCTGCACCATTTTGCATTCCCACCAACAGTGCTCACATGTTTCAATTTCTCTACATCCTCACCAGCACTGGTCTTTTGGGGTATTTTTGTTTTTTTTGGCAAAGCCATCTTGACCTGTGTGAGATGACACCTCATTGTGGTTTTTGTGTATCCCATTTCCCTGATAATCATGACAACATTTTTCATATACCCGTTGGCCATTTGTATACTCCCATGTTCACTGCAGCACTATTCACAACAGGTAAGATGTAGAAACAATTTAAAAGCCCGTAGACAGATGAATAGATAAAGAAAATGTGGCATATACACACAATGGAATACTATACAGCCTTAGAAAAGAAGGATATTCTGCAATGTACAACAACGTGGATAGACATTGAGGACATCATGCCAAACACAGAAAGACGAGTACTGCATGATTCCACTTAAATGAGGTATTTAAAATAGCCAAAATCAGGGATGCCTGGGCGGCTCAGTCGGTTAAGCATCTGACTCTTGATTTCAGCTCAGGTCATGATCTCAGGGTCGTGAGATGGAGCCCCGCATCGGGCTCCCTGCTCCGACAAGTTTTGTTCACTCCTGTATTCCCAGTACTTAGCGCCAAAATAGTTATCACATGGCTGGATGGATGACTGCTTGCAATATGATGTGGATGCCGTTTCCCTTACATCAGGAAAACCTGAACTGGTAAGGACTTAGATCCTATTTTGCAAAGCTAGTGAAGGATTCATTTAACTGGATTCATTTAACCATCTATATTGGCAAGATGAAAATCTTTGCAGTCCAAAAGTGTTTAGTCTGGTTTTTTTTTGTTGTTTTTTTTTTTCAAGACAGGCTACAGAGAGAATGAAATTAACACCAACCACAGTTGGTAATTGCTGGCCTGGCCCTGCTGTGATTAGTCCTGGTTAAGCAGGCAGGTAGCTAATCTGCAAGGCTGTTTTATTTTCTGCCATCACACCCCGCCCCCCTCCAAGGGTGGAGGGCTGCTCATTATCAACAAAGACAGGGGAATATTCCTAGCAGTTGAAAGAGTCAATCCTGCATTCTTCTGCCCAGCCCAAGGCTCAGACAGAGCTGTAGCTTCATCAGAGAGAATTAACTCGCCTTCCCGCTCTCCTCATTAAATGATGGAAATGCATTGTGTCTTTCTGCAGTAGGCTGCTTCCTTCAGAATTCCCTTTCCTCCGCCCAAGCGTGGTTTTACCGCGCGTGAAAAATGGCTGGGAATCACGACAGTACTGCAAGGGAGCAATGATTAAATTTGTCCCCACAATTAATGTGTCTGTGATTGGCAGAGGGGAGGGGAGGGAGGGCTGGAGAAGGGGGTGTTATAGAGCAATCAACAATCAATGGCGGGAAGGTGACCTGACACCACAATCCTCTGCAATTGTAATCAATATCACTCTGGCTTCGGGAGCCTCTCTCAATCTACCCTGCTTCATCTCGATAGAGTTTATTCTTGTATAAATACCTTAAATAAATAGCACGAGGAGAAACACCCAGGGATACTTGAAATTACATCCATATCGTGCAAAGGCAAAAGCGGGTTCCACTGGGGGAGAATCTGTCTCTCAGAACCAAACAAGCTTCTCCTTTAAAAACCCTCATAATTGGTTATTTACACACACCACAACTTCGCATTGAGGCTGCAGCTCGATTATCATAAGCATTTCCAATGCGACAGAACCCAGCCACAGTGAATACGCAAGCTCTTCTAATTTCTGACACGACTAACTGGATGGAGCTGGTGAGAAGCGGTGATTTATCTGTTTGGGATTTGAATGGGATACTGCCTGTCTCCAAGCCAGGGCTGTTTTCTGGGAACATGTGTTGTCTTGAAACCCTGGCTGACACTCTTTAGGAATCATAAGGATTCTAGGGGCCAAGATTTTTGTTTTCCTTACTGGTTGCCCCCCCCCACCACCACCCCCATTCCTTCCTCTGGTAAGGGGAAGGGAGGAGATTTTGCTGAGATTTTGTGGTGGAAAACAATGCGGCCCCATGGATACGGGTCCGCTCTGCAGGTTGGCGAGAAGCAACATCAATTACATGCAGATCAATTTAATCACAAACACCAGAGCAGATTGAAAACAAAGGCACTCCTGGAGCCCATGCTGGGCCGGCGGGGCTGCTAGGGAGGCGGTTACCCCTGGGACCCTCTTAGAAATGCTCCTATTGATGAGAGCCTCCTAGTGGGGAAGGAGCTTGGAAATCCCAGCAGCTCTAACTGCTCAAGGGCATCCTGAATGTGCCCACTTCTCTCCTAGTCCACTGCTGCCCCCAAGCCTCCTCACCTCAAGCCCGGGCTGCTGAGAATCCTCCTGAGAGCCCCCAGTCCATCCCTGCCTCCACAATGCCACCCTGATCCACGCGCCCCAGGACAACCAAAGTGGCCCTTTAAAAATGATACCGCGAGTCTTGATACACCTGTGTTTCCCACCTGCCCGCGTCTTCCCCTTGCGTTTGCAATGACGAGGCTGGGGTAGTGGCCTCAGTGCCCCTCTCCGAGTCCTCACAGACTACTCTCCCGCTCCATCACTGTGCTCCAGAGTCCATGGCCTTCTTTCTGTTCCTTGAGCACGCAAAGTTTATTCCTACCCCAGGGCCTTTGCTAAGGCTGTGGCCTCCACCTGGACTGCTCTTTTGTGCCTCCCCTGTATCTTCACATGGCAGGACATAATATAATATGTAATATATGACATGATATGTTATATGATATGATACAATATACATGGTATATATTTATATATATAAATATCTGAGATCTGCCTCAGCTCAAATGTTACCTCCTGAGAGAAGCCTTCCCTGACTTCCCACCTGATGTCACCTCCCGGGGCCTTTGCCCACCCCACGATAGCCATTCTCGAGCACATCCCCACAGCATATTTTCTTAATAGCATAATCTCATTTGTGTAACCCCCTATCCCTTTCCCCCTGGAATGTTGGCCCCACGGGGGCAGAGCCTGGTCTCTCCTGCTCAGGTCTCTATCCACAGCATCTCAAGCCGTGCCTGCCACACAGTAAGTGCTCAGGAAATATTTGGGGGGAAGAATGAATGAATGAGCTCTAAGAAGGAAGCTCAGTGGCTAGAGACCCCTCTGCCCTGGATCCTGGTTCCACTTGATTACCAGCTTCTCCTGCTAAATTATGCAAATTATGAGCCCCTCCCCCACGAAACTCCCTGATCAGAGATGCTGGCCATGTAGAGGACCCTACTGCAGCCCTTTCCTTCTGCTGTGTCCGGGCCCTGCCTCCTTCTATCTCCTCCTGCTGGCTCTTCGGAGGCCCTACTGAAGACCCAGGAGGCCTCCACAGCACTTCTACCACCAAAGTGTCCTGTCCATTTAGGAAGGCCTGGCCCCCAAGCCCTACACAGAATAGTCCACGGGCCCTTACACTGTCCTCACCCTATTCTGGCTCCTTCCGTCCCCTCTGAGCCATTTGCACTAGCTGGGAACTCCCCTGGCATCCCTCAGGGTCTCTGGAGGGGACTATCTGACACAGTCAGCATCTTTGGTCCTCAGTCAACACAACAACCCAAAAACAGCCCCCAGGGAGAAGAGCCATTTCCCCAGCTTTATTTATTCCAGATTTGACGTCTAGATTGCACAACAGCTCAGAGCATGGACTCCGGGGCCAGAGAACAAGCACAATTCCAGTCGTGGCCCCACTACTTACTAGCTGTGCGACCTCGGGCAAGCGGCGTAAGCCTCCCCAAAGCGGAGATGATAATACTGAAATGAGGTTAATGTCGATGATGTTTGTAAAATCATCCTAGTCCACTGCTGCCCCCAAGCCTCCTCACCTCAAGCCCTGACCTATTATACTGCCCAGTAAAAAGGAAAACGTGCATGTGCACGCACACACACACATACACACATACACACACTGGAAATCTGTGACTCTCTTCTGTTAGCATTGGTTTGTCATATCTGGTGCCCCATACAAATGAGCTCTTTCCCCATTTCCCTGCAGCTATACATTCATAAGTTTTTTTAGCATTATAGCTTTTTTCTTGGTAACCTGCTTTTAAAAAAAAGACTTTTTTTAAAAAAAGTTTTGGGTTCACAGCAACTTGGAGAGGAAAGAAAGGAGATTTCCCACATGCCCCCTGTAACCACATATGCACAGCCTCCCTCACTGTCAACATCCCCCACCAGAGTGGGACATTTGTTACCACTGATGAACCTACGATGACACATCATTATCACCCAGAGTCCATAGTTGACATTAGAACTCTCTCATGGTGTTGGATATTCATGGGTTTGGACAAGTGCATAAGACATATATCCATCATTCTAGTATCACACAGACCATTTCCACTATCCTAAAAATCCTCTGTGCTCTGCTGAGTCATCCCTCTGCCCTAACCCCTAGCAACCACTGATCTTTTTACTGTCTCCATAGTTTTGTCTTTTCCAGAATGCCATGTAGTTGGAATCACACAGTATATCGTTTTTTTCATATTGGCTTCTTTCATTTAGCAATCCGTATTTTAGATTCCGCTGTGTCTTTTAATGATTTGATCGCTCATTTCTTTTTGGTGCTAAATAATATTCCATTGTGTGGAGGGACCACAGTTTACTTATCCTTTCACCCTACTGAAAGACATCTTGGTTGCCCCCAAATTTTGTTCCTGGCTGAGGTGAAGCTGTTCTGTGAGCTTTCCTTGTTAACCAACAACTTTGTGATCAAACTATACAGTACTTTGTGCATTTGGGGTTTTAAAAGTTTTTTATTATGCATTATATCAAAGCTACCACTGCATGCATGGAAATTAAGACTTCATATAGTTTTTAGACATTGTAATATTTCTTCAAATAAATCTCTCCTATAAACCACAAAAATAAGTATTTATAAAGGTGCTATAAACATTCATGTGCAGATTTTTGTGTGGCTATAGCTTTTCAATTCATTTGGGTAAATACCAAGAAAAGTGATTGTTGGATCAGATATTAACATAACAACAATTATTTAAAATATTTTATTTATTTTAGAAAGAGAGAGAGAGTGCATGCGAGCAGGGGAGGAGCAGAGGGAGAGAGAGAATCTTAAGCTGAGGGCAGAGCTTGACCTGGGGCTCAATCCTAGGACCATGAGATCATGACCTGAGCCAAAACCAAGAGTCGGATGCTTAACTGTCTGCACCACCCAGGTGCCCCAGCATAATAGCATTTTAATCTTTGAATTGGTCTTTGTGGTCTCATCCATTCATCCATGTATTCAACAATTACCTCCTGAGAGCCTGTCTATCTGGGGGCTCGGTGCTAGGTACTAGGGATATGAATGGGTATGTAACAGATTTGCTTTCTGCCCTTGGGGGGCGTAGAGTCCAGTGGAAGAAACAGATGGAAGACAAGGAAAATGGGTCAACATGTCATCACTGATGGGATGTGCATCATGAAGGGATTGTGTGGGAGTACAGAGACAAAGCTAAATGAGGATAGATTCAGGAGGGGGATAGATCAGGGGTGATCTATCTATGAGGGGGTGACATCCAAGTCAGGACAAGAAGGGAGTGAAGGAGTCTCAGCCACGAGAAGGGCCCAGGGAAAGTGGTTCTGATGGAGGGAATCAGTGTGAGAAGAGGCCCCAAGGGGAAAAGAGCCGGGGCACCCGAGGAACCAAAAAGAGCCCCCATGGGGAGGGGAACTGGACTCGGGGTCATAAGAATGCCTCTGGATAGTCCCTAGGACCCAGCTGATTGAAAGGAGAAAGAAGCAAATACATCTTCCAGAGCCCCATCTGCCCAAGTACCACCTCTGAAATCCGGGTGTTCACAGCCCCCCGAGCTGTGTGCTGCTGACCCGTCCCAGGCCCAGGAGACGACATGTGGCCAATCACACCGATCACAGAGGGAGAGCAATTAGCCTCAGCGAGCTCAGGAAAGAGGGGTCAACTCCACGGCCACCATGGACTGAGGAGGAGACCTCAAAAATAAAAACAAAGGGCTCAAAGCTGGACCGGCGGCCCTTCCATAACCTCTCTTCAGAAGAAAGCAGAGAAGGAGGTACAGCATAGACCGCACGCATCGCGTGATCCCGGGCTCCGATGGGGCCATGCAACCTCAAAGGAGCCCCCTGCACTAGTGCTCTGAGCCCCTGGCTTGTCCACAACTGGAATGTCGCCCAGGAGCTCTAGGCTGGCCCATTTCCCTTCTCCACCACCCATAGATTCAGGACCACCACCCCCTGGCCCCAGAGTGAACAGCCAACTCTGGTTGGTTCCTTCTCTTCTCAGGGCAGTCCATCCCCTCTCTCTCCAGGGAGGCTACCCTGGCCGACTCTGAGGACACTGTCTGTCCCTGTACCTGGGAACTCTCCCCGCTGAAGACAAGGGAAGTACAAGTTTAATCCCTAGCAGGGCACTCCTTCTAAAGACAGGCGGCAGTGCAGATTACGGTAATGAGGGTTTGCCTTATGAGTTGCAGAGGAATTTATACCTCTCAAGTAAGCACACCATCACCATTCCGCCCCAAATACCACTTCCACTTTCCCTACATTTCACCATTAGGGATGCATTCCTTTGTGTTGACCAGATGCTGTATCAAAATACAGATTAGTGGGGAAATTGGGGGAGGTCCATAAGTCATGCATTCACCCGTGTAAAGGGGAGGAGGCCATGGATCAGTAGTTCTCAACCCTGGTGTATATTAGAATTATCTGGGCCACACTCCTGAATAATTGAAACTAAGTCTCTGGAGACAGGGCCTAGCATCTGTAGTGAGCAAAAGCTGCCCAGGTCCTCCTGATGCTAGGTGAGTACCAGTAATCACTTCCACGGGCAACTCTTCACAAAATGTGTCACCCAGGGGACACCCAGTCGGTGGCCTGCGCTTCGCAGATTGGCCAAAGGAGAAGCCAGCCACTGGTCAGACTGCGGGCCACCCTGGTTTCTCCCAGCTGAACTCTCTCTCCTGGCAGAGGCCGTTGGCCAGGTGTGAGACGGATGCCCTAGCCTACCGGTGTCTTCTCAACATTCCGGGCATAGGGGCTGGAGCAAAGGACTCTGGGTTATATGGGGGAACGAGAAGAATTAACTGGTAAGTGAGAATGGACATGCAGCCAGAACCCTGAGCTGCAAGCCCCCTGGCACGGGGGGGGGGGGGGGGGGGGGGGGGGGCAGGACACTCTAATGCAGAAATCAGGAGCAAGCACCCCGGTGCGTTTCCGTGTAACACACACACCGCCTTGAGGGATCCAGGGGAAATGAAAATTAATGGGGTGGGGAAGGTAATCAGCAGTGAGTCCCACTTTTGTTAATAACCACCCTCCATCACAGGTAGAATGAGACAGAGCGTCCATTCGAGGCCAGGGTCACCTTGGGAAAGGAGGGTGGGAGCCTTGGAGGGGTCTCTCTCTCTCTCTCTGGCCTGGGGCCTCCCCAGGTCATGGAAGATGGTCTCAGAAATGGACTGTCCCTTTGGAGATTCTGTGCCGTGAGTGTGCTTTGAAGATTGGTTCCATGGACTGAACTAGAATTGCCTCCCAGCCCCGCCTTTACTGAGGGGTCGGCTCTGCCCATCATCGCTCTGCTTTTGTCCCTGATGTCACCAACCCCACCACTTCTAGCCCTTGCCGCCTTATCGCCTCCGACAGAGTCACCCTAAAAATGGAGACACTTTGGGGTTGAAGCTCCTGCAAGCAGGTGGGGCCGACAGCAGCCTCTGACCCCCAAAACTGCCCGATGATAACTTCCCACTGCCAACTACCCCCGCCCTGCTAGGTATCTAAAAATCACAAGGCCCTATAGACAAACACCTCTCCCAAGTTGGCTCTTTGTTTCCAAAGCCATTTTCATTTCCCATTTGCTTACTCAGCCTCCCCGCCACACCGTG
This sequence comes from Phoca vitulina, assembly GCF_004348235.1. NCBI lineage: Eukaryota > Metazoa > Chordata > Mammalia > Carnivora > Phocidae > Phoca > Phoca vitulina. The sequence continues at coordinate 7,246,955 of NW_022589733.1, read as the reverse complement.
TTGCTTGGTGATGGGTGACATGGGCAAACAGGAGCCTCCCACAGCCGGGCTTTGATGTGTGCTGCTGGGATCCGGGGCGGCCGCACGGCTGCCTGCTGCCCGCTCGGCCAAGCCTGCCATGGGCACCCTGCAATGTGGCTGAGCTCGTTGACGTGGGCGTGAGCCCGGATGGCCAAGCCCGCCCGGGAGGTCGCAGGTCAGCAGGGAGAGGGAGAGATCTCAGTCATTGCCCATGTGCCAGGCACCAGAACAAGCCATGTTCTGCCCACCAAGCCTGTCAAGTCGGTACAGTTGAGCAGTTAAAGCTTGGATTCTGGAACCAGGCTCTCTGTTTTCAAATCCCTGCTCTGCCACTTACTAGCTGTGTGACCTTGGGCAAGCGACTAATCTCTCTGGGCCTCAGATGCCTGCAACTATCTGTAAAGCACAAATAGCAGGACCTTGCATCATATGGTTGTTGTGAAGTTCCAATAAGGTCATATATAGAAAGAATATTTAAAACAAAGGCAAGGGTGGCTGGAGGGGAGGGGAATGGGGAAAGGGGGGTCACTGGGTGACGGGCGTTAAGGAGGGCACTTGATGAATGAGCACTGGGTGCCATATGCAACTGATGAATCACTACACTCTACCTCAGAAACTAATTAACTGAATTTAAATAAAATTAACTAGTTAATTAATTGAATTTAAATTTAATTAATTGAATTTAAATAAAAAATAAAAATTTTTAAAAAGAAAGAAAGAAATAGGTCCTAAGGCAAAATAAATAAATGAATAAAAATTAAAAACGTAAAACAAAGTCAAGTGTATTAGTCTGGTCAGGCTGCCATGATAACATACACAGACCCCTCGCAGTCCGGAGGCTAGAAATCCAAAATCGAGATGCCGGCTGATTTGATTCCCGGTGAAGCCTTTCTTCCTGCCTTGCAGACAACCACCTCTCCCTGCGCCCTTCCCTCTGTGCTCATAAGCAGAGAGAGCTTCGGTGTCTCTTCCTCTTCTTCTAAGAGACCGGCACTATTGAATTAGGGGCCCTCCCTTGTGACCTCATCGAATTCCTATCACCTCATCACAGGCCCTATTTGGAAACACGGTCATACTAGGGGTTAGAGTTTCAGCTTCTACATTGGGGGTGGGGGTGCTCGATTCTGTCCATAGCAACAGGCACGTAACATGTTCCATATGTTACATGCCCGTTGTTATTATGACCATCATACCCATTTCACAGGGGAATGCTGAGGCCCAGAGAAGGTACAACGCTTGCGGGTGGGAGTGGCAGAGCAAGATCTGAACCCAGGACTGGTCTGACTCCAAAGCCCATGGTTGTAACCAGATGCTAAATGCTTGACTCTTCCCACCAGATCTCAGGGGTTCTCAACGCCCCCGCCAAGCACCCCCTGAGTGCTCTTTGACTAATGGCCACTCCCATGGGTTCTAGGGAAAGTGTCACACCTCTTGGTCAGGGAACCGAGATTGTCAGGTTGTGTGAACCAGTTGGGTACCTAGCCCCGAGAAGCCCTTGCTCAGGGAGATGGAGAAGTTCTCCCCCTTTTTTGTCCCCCCTCCCACCCCACCGAATCCTACATCTCCATCCTGGTTCCTTTCCAGGCCCTGTATTAGCTGCTTGCAAGGTTTGGTCAGGTGGGAAAAGGAAAAGAACCCAGCCACAACCACTGGTCCCTGTCACCCAGGCTCTTACTGTCCCCTCCAGAGCTGAATGAGGTTGACCTGAATGAGGTGCTTGCTCTAATTGTATCTGAAAGAGCCAGGAGCCTCCTCTGCCCCCTTGCTAGGCTTTGGTGGTGACGCACATAGCAAACGTCTGCCTGCTCAGCGTCCATCCCATTCTTCTGGAAAAAGCGTCTGGTGTTGCTTTCAGGACCACGCATCACACATTCTGTCCGTGGGGCTAACTCTAATCAGTCACGTGACCTCAGTCCGACCAATCTGAGCATCACATCTTTCTAGATACTATACAGTTAGTTCAGGAATGGGCACATGTCCCAGTGTAGGCAAACCAGAGGAAGAAGAGTCAATTCCAGGATTATCATTAGCATAATCAGGGAAGAGACCTTCTTTTCCCTGAACTTATTTCTGAGGGTACAGAGGTCAGCCTGGGGGTCAGCTGGCCACCATCCTGCTGCCATGAGAATGAAGCCCAAGAAAGAAGAGCAGAGCTGAGAGAGGCTGAGAGAGAGAGAGAGTCCCGACGACGTTGTTTAAGTTCCTGGATATAGCTGTTCCTGATGCCAGGTTCCAAAACATAATAGTTACCTGAGCCAAAATATCTCCTTTCTTGCTAATTTGACTTGGGTTTCATGACTTGTAAAAAAAAAAAGCCTTTAAAACAGAGGGAAGGGGCACTCCTGGGTGGCTCAGTCAGTTAAGTGTCCGACTCCTGATTTCAGCTCAGGTCATGATCTCAGCAATGTTAGATTGAGCCCCATGCTGGGCTCCACGCTGGACATGAGGCCTGCTGAAGATGCTCTCTCTCCCTCTCCCTCTGCCCCTTGCCCCACTTTCTCTCTCTCAAAAATAAAGAAAGAAAGAAAGAAAGAAAGAAAGAAAGAAAGAAAGAAAGAAAGAAAGAAAGAAAGAAAGAAAGAAAGAAAGGAAGCAGAGGGAAGAAACAGAAATTAGAAATTCTAAACAGGTTAAGAGGCATTTAGGAACCAGCTTGTCCCACATGCTGGAGATGGGAGTCATATTTTCTCCTTCTTTGTAATGGGGAGCCATAGCATTAGCCAGAGCTGTATTCTAGAAATGGCAGAGTGCTCCCCAAAGAAACGGGGTGAAATACTACTGGCTGGGCTGGGCTGGGCCAGAAAAGACAATGGGATTCTCAGCATTGCAGTTTGGAGGCGCTGGGCACTTCACGGCCCAGAAATCAATGCATTATCCCGGGGAGCCTCCATTTGAGAAGAACATGGCATTGACTGGGGGTGAGGCAGGCCACAGATACATCAGGCAGGCCTGACTGATCTCATGGCTGTGTGCCCACCAGAGCCGGCTGGTCAGGAATGTTTGAGTCCAAGCAGCTAATGAATCAGGGGTCAGTAGGCAGTCAGAATGGAGACAGGCCCCTCTCAGCCCCTAAGCTTCACTCTGGGCCGTGGTCAGGACTAAAGCAGATGACCCAGGGCAGGCCTGGCCACTGAGAGGATCTAGAACCTTCACCCACCCAAGGGAAGAGGAGTTTAAGGCTGAGGGGCTGAGCCCCTATGGAGACTGGGAGGGGGGAGGGGTCCCCCCCACACACACATTCTTCGCTTGCCCCTGGGTTTGTCGGGGAGGAGAATCAGATGAGTCCCCTTGGCCATGGTAGTCCCCATCCACCTACCCCAAATCAGGGGTCACTCCTGCAAGGCGGGCCTGATGGCTAAATTCAGTGCATCTTGAGAAATAGCTACTGGGACAGAAGGCAAGGTGGGGGAGCAAGCAAAGGCAGGAAGACAGCTGAGATGGATTTGAGCACCAGAGTTTGAATAATGGATTGGGCCTCAGAGAATGAGGGGATTCATTTAGAGGGCGAAGCCAAGGACCCCTCTTAGAAGAGCGACCCCGGGGTCAGGGAAGTCAGGCTGACATTGCTCATACAGTGTTTCCTGACCCCTGAGCCTGCTGGATCGGCCGGGCTCTGCAGGATGGAGGAGACGGGCACTGGGTGGCTGTCCTCCCTTCCTTCATCACGGATAACCGGAAGATGTTCGCTCTTGGTTCCACTCGGCTCCTTTAATACCCACGAGAGACAGCTTGGACCTGTCAGGGTTCTTGGGTGACAAGCAACAGAGACCAACCCTGGCTGGCGTAAGCACAGAGGGGAACTGTCTGGAAAGGTATGGGGTAGCTCTCAGAATCAAAAAAAAAGTCAAAGTACTAGGCTCAAAAGGGCAGAGGAGAGGGACCTGGGGGGGGGGGGGGGGCGGCGGCAGGAGCCTGCACGAAGTCTCCTCAAGATCGGAATCCAGCTCCAGCCATTTTTCATCATGAGAGAGCAAATATTAATGGCTGAGCTCTGGCCACGTGCCCACCCATTGGCCAGGAGGGAGGGGCGGTGTCAAACAACAGGAGAATCCCATTGGCTGAACTTGAGTCACTGCCCCACCCATTGGCCAAGCACCTTGATTGACAGTTCTGCCAAGTGCACGCCCAGTAGGGGGGGAGAGGTCGTCACCGGAAGTAAAACTAGAGGTCTTAGAGGAAATGGGGGCGGGGGAGGGAATGGATGTGAGAAACAACAAAGAAAACACCAAATAGCCATTGCAAGGGTCAGCAATGCTCAGGCTCGGGAAGGGTTGTTTCCCTGAGACTTCCAATTTACTCTGAACCTGCTTATGCTTCATCAGGTGGTTAGAAAGCATCCCTCCAAGTGCCGACTCCGTAGGGAAGAGGGTCAGTAGAAACAGCCACTGCTGGAGCTGCATTCATGGGGTCCTCACCTTGGGCCAAGCAGCGGGCTGTGTTTTGCATCCGTGAGTGCTTCTCACCTCATCACAGCCACACAAGGCGATGGACTTTGTAGGTGAGGAAACTGAGGCTCAGCCAAGGGACTTGCCCACACTCATGGCTCCCAGAGCCAGGACTCGATGGAGAGCTGACCGCGCCAAAGCCCATGCAATAGACCGGGGAGCCCCCACAGATTCCCAGGGGCAGAGTGGGACCATAGGTGGGGGGAAATCAGGGAAAAAATGACGAGGAGGAAGAAAGGCAAGAGGAGATGGTATGGGGGACAACTCAGGGAACCACCAGGCTGAAGAAGTTAACTGGGATCTTGGCAGCCCCACAGCAGGCTCGTCTCACATTTAGGGAGTGAACCACAAAGACCCAGCATCATCCGGGGCCATCACATCACCGGTGGATGTCTCTAATGAGCCTGGGGAAGGAAGGGCGTGGCCAATTCACAGCTGCATGTGTCCCAAATAACATCGTGGAATTTTCTGACTGCCTTTACTCTTCCCCTACCCTCCACCAGGTAGCTTAAAACACAAGAGCCCAAATCAGGGAAAACAGAATGGATTTCCCATGTATTGAGCACCTACTAAGGGCCAGGTGCTTTTCCTGCATCATCCCTAAGTCTCAGGATAACCTTGCGAGAAGGACATGCTGTCTCCATTTTACAGATGAGGAGCCTGAGGCCCCGGAAGATGAGCCGTGATTGGAGCCCAGGAGTAAGATCCCGGCTGGGAGGCCCGTGGTTCGAGGAGCCAAGGCGGCTGCCAGGCAGCCCCCTTTTCCCTCCTGCACTGGCACCAGGACCGGTGGCGCTGGGTGGCCCAGCTTTGTCTGCCGGGCACAGGATCCGTGACGTCTGGAAACCTGCCCTTGCTAAGTTATGGCCTCACTTAACCAAAGTTTGTAAAAGGGCACCCTGAGAGAAGAAACAGACTTATCTCACCAGAGCCCTGCTAAAATCCCAATAAGCCCGTTGCGAGCTAGAGATTGAAGTGCGATTTTGGCATCTCTCCTCTGGTGTGGAAAGAGCTTACACTGAGTTATATTTCAAAAAGGCACAACTGACACAGTATAATCTCTGGTCTTAACTCCCCCTGACCTTGAGAGAGCAGCAATAACGCGCAGGGGCTGTGGGGCTGTGGGGCTGGGAGGAAGGCCGGCTGCCAGAAGAATCTCATCAGGGGCCGATGCCATGTCGCGGCAGGGGAGTGGGGAGTGGGGGGGCTTCTCCTGCCGTCCCCTGGCCGCGACAAAGCTCCCAGCCACCAGGGGCAGCCGCATCCTCCTGGGGCCCCAGCGCCGCCCCTTCCCCAGCACCTCACTGATCCAAGCCTCCCTCACCCCCCGCCCCCCGCCCCGCCCCAGGACTCACCACCATCTCCTCTCATCTTTCTCCACGTTGGCCCCCCCACCCACCCCTTTCTCTTTTCCAGTGACAGTAATGAAGCTGAAAATGTCGCCAGAAAAGGCATCGATCTGTTTATCTATCACTCGCTAATCAAAAGTTTCCTGCCTCCTGTTAAAATACCAATGATTTCCTTTGCGGAATCAAACAGGTCTGTTCTCGGAGACGGAGCGCGTCAGCGAAGACAGTTTAATTACCGCGTGTGACGCCTCTTCCCTGAATACCAATCTTTCCTGAGTTACATGATGAACACACATTAGGGGAAGAATTAAATCAAAAAGCAGGAACGGACTAATTGTGGGGCGTCTCACGTGGAATCGGGCTTCCCGATTAGGCACCCTAGCCTTTCCCTGTCCCAAGCACCCAGCCCTAGGGAATTCTCCAGCACAGTGCAGGAGAGCCTGCTGTTTATACCTTGAGTCCCCTGGACACAAATAAACACAAGGCTTAAGACTGGGGGGCTCGAGGGCCAAAGGCTGGTGCTATGTCCCAGTTCTGGCCACTTCATTTCTAGGAGCCTCAGTTTTCCTGCATGGAAAATGGGAATAGTAAGTAACCACATCAAAGGCTGCTGTGAAGATTAAACCAAACCCAACAAGGCAAGCCTTGATCCTAGGAGCGGTCAATTAATGAGAGTGCTTATTAGCAGTTAATGATACCATTAATTAGAACATTACATGTAACAGTAAACAGATGTTTTTACTAGATTAATATCATATTTAGATAAAATATACGACTGCAATTTTCTATTAAGGAGGAACATGTTTCATGTTTTTGCTCAGCTCCATGTTTTTCTCTACCTCCTACTTTTCTATTGTCATATGTTACTTTCACAATTAAAAGATGATTAAAAAATATATGACTACACAATTAGACGTTTTTATCATGTTAGAATGTTATTATAAAATAAAATAAGGAGTCGGTCTCCTTTATCTCCTTTATCCTTTATGAGTTATTACAGGCACAGGGAATGGCTCATAGGGGTGCACCTAAACGCTGCTCCTTCCCCGAATGTCTTCTGATGAGAAGAAGAAACACGGTCACTCACACGATCTCAAACCTCCCCCACGCCTCTCCTTGTCACCTGGGAGGGCCTCACCGGGCCTTTCGCCCTGACACGGTCCTGCAGCAGGGTGAGCATGTCCATGCCCCCGAAGGGCCCGCTCCCTGGGCCATGCCCAGAGTGCTGGCCAGGTCCCCCCTCTCTCCTGCCCCTAAATTCCTTTTGACAAGAACAAAGGACCACAGCGTGACACCATTTATGGAAAAGAATACGCCCAAAAATAGCTTTCAGATTTTATATGCTCAAAGAAAAATGGTGACATTATTTATAAAAAATAAACAAAAATAACTCCCTTCTTCTGTCTGGAAAATGCTAAGTCCCACGGCCCTCACGTCCCTCCCCCAGCATCCCCACATCTCCATTTCTCTCTCGGACACGCACACACACACACGGCTCTCTTCCTGCACTGATAATCTCCCACCTTCTCATGTGGATGGAAACTGGGTTTCCCCTGCTGTTTGTGACACCCCCACTGAGGCCATGCTGGACTCCCCAGTCAGGGGACCAGCTGCAAGTTATGTCCCCAAATCGCTGACTCTAACCTTTCCTTGTCAGTGACCTCAGGAAGCATCCAAGTGTTTGGAAATGAAGCCTGGCGAGCCCCGGTTTGGGGACGGGGGCAGGTCCAGCCCTGGTCTGTGGAGGGGGGGGGGGGGGGGTTTTGTGGTGGTTCCACCAAGAGGCTCCGCCCTGGGGTAGCTTTCCATCCTTCTATCCTGTCCAGTGTCATGAGCGATGCCAGGAGGAGAAAAAGGAGCGGGGGTTCTGGCTCTCCCAGCTCTCCCCGGGCACTTGCTGCCAGCACCCTGAGACACAGAGGGCCTCTCCTGGGGATGTTCTTCCCAACAGAATGCAGCTAGTGGGAAACTGAGGCTCAACTGGCTTATCCCCTCCCCCCACTGAGCCTCGGACAGAAACTGGATGCACCCTCCCTGTAGGCCTTTGCCCCAAGAGATCCCAAAACCCCCACGTACAAGAATAAGGAGGAAGACCGTTTTCTGGGGACTCTACTAGAAGAGACTACACTGTGCCACACAATTCAACAAATACGCCCCGGGTGGCTGGCCCACATCGGTGCATACAGACGTGACTCTGTACACACAGGCAGCAGTGACCAAGGCAGGCGTCCACCCCCAGGGAGCACACAGCCCCGCCGGGAGCAATGCAGCAGGCAATCATGGGAAGTCCCGCAGCGGGGCAGGCCAGGGGTGTCTGCACAGAGAGGGTGGTTTTTGAGGAATCAGGTGAGGCTCGGGGGGGGGGGGGGGGGAGGGGGGGGGGGGGGAGGGGGGGGGGGGGGGGGGGGGGGGGGGGGGGGGAGGCGGGGCTTGCCAGGGGAAAGGGTGTGCAAGGGCCAAGGGTAGGCAGGGCGCGTGGCCCAGGGCCTGGGGGGCCATGTGGAAGAGCTACTCCCGAGGTCAATAGGGGAGCCCTCCGGCAACTTGGAACACAGCAGTGGTGTGATCCTAGCCACACTTCACTCTGGCCACACGCGGTGTTTAAGAAATGCCCCCAGGAGGATGATGGTTCAGTCCTGCGAGTGGGAGTGGCTCGGATTCCCTGCCCCTGACCAGCACTGCAACCAGGGTGTTGCTGGAGGCTGTGTTCAGGCTTGTATTGGGCCTCCACCTCTGGCCTCCATCCCTGCCTCCCCCTCTGCGCCCCCTTCCCCTCCGCGTGTCGTCCCTCCCTCCCTCCCTCTGCCCCATTTTCTCTCCTCTCCTCCCCACTCTCAACACTCTCCATTTCTGCCCCTCCTCCTTTCTCAGCCTCCCTGGATCTCCCACCCACCCTCTGAGCAACCCAGCCCCCACCACCACCTCCCCCTGCCCCGGCCACCAACACAGAGAGCGGGATGTCATTTATTTTTGTGAGTTTTTTTCACTGTTGGCACACACACAATTCCCACCCAGCTCATAATGTAAATATGACCTTTCTGATATTCATTATCAATTAAAGGAACAAATCCCTTTCTCTGAGCTGCACAAGAGACCTTTCCAGCCGAAGAGCACAAAAGGGCCTCTCTGGCGGGCTGCCGGCTCATCCATCTCCCATGGCTGGGCGCTGCGGGGGTGCGGGGGGAGGGGGGGTGCGGGGGGCGCCGGGGAGGGGAGGGAGGTGGGGCAGGAAGGACAGACAAACAGAAACAAACCTGGGCAGGAAGCCCCCCCCCAAGCCATTGCTGCAAATGTCTAGGGCCCCACAACAGTCCCAGAGACCCCAAGGCAACGGGGCTCCCCCAGCTGAGCTGTGGCCACGGGGGCTCCAGTTTCTCAGGAGTCCCTTCCCTTCCCTGGCTGTTGGCCTAAGGAGCCACCTTCAGCCAAAGATGGATCTCAGGCCACGGGAGGAGCAGCTTTGGGGGCCTAAACCCTGGCACCTTGCAAAATAAAGAGTTTTCACATTATATATATGTATAAAACAGAAGGTCATCTTGCAGAGGTATACTTCTCCCACTAGGCCCGCATTGCCAGAGCTCCCCCCTCCTTCCTTTCCTTACCATCCCTCCTCTTCCTCATCTTCTTCCCCCTCCTGTCACTCTGTTCTGGAAACAGCCTCACAGCGCCCTCACAACGCTGTTTCCCACGGGAGCCCCACGAAAGCCTCAAAAGGAGCCCAGAGGCGGTGCAGAGGTGAGGGACAGGCCCTTGTCCCTCCCGTGCCCCACAGAGGACTCCTGCCCCCTGCTCTGGGGCCAGGGGCTGGGCTCACCTGCAGGTCTGCAGGGGGGAGTGCGTCCCCCACGCAGCCACAAAAGAGCTGAGCAAGGGGCAGGACGGCCTGTCTAGGATGGTTTCGGGAAGGTGGCCTCAGAGAAACAGCCGTTCTGCCTGCCCCAGCCCTTTCCCGTGGCCGCACCCCCACCACCCCGTCCCAGATTCCCCCAGAGCCCCGGGCCCACACACCGCCCAGGAAGAAAACCCCAACCCACCCGAGACCCCCCGGCCCCATGTTGCTGTCGCAGCCCGGGCTTAATTGCTGCTTAGAGAGAGGCAGCCATCCCCGACATGCCCGTGTGGCTGGCTGGGCTAACCACACCCGTCTGGGGCGCCGGGGGACCATGCTGTGTGCATTAGAGGCTCCCAGTTGTGCAAACGGCATTGGGCACGGTGGTTGCCCAAGTCTGGTTCCCATTCCTAGAGCAACGTGCCCACCAGCAGCCCGAATCAGACGGGGAGACGGAGAGCAGTCTGCTGGGGGTTGAAGGCACATTTGGAAAGCCGCGGTGACACAAATGGGCGGGAGGGGGAGGGAGAGGGCGAGAGAAAATGCAACACCCCGAAAAGGCTAGGCAGTTTGGCCTCAGTGTCGGAAACGTTGTGACCTGAAGCCCACTTTGTCTCCCATATTCGCTCCTGACCAATTGATTCTCCAAGTTCAGTCCAACGGAGAAGAAGCAACAGCTCCTGCCCTTGAGCCAGAATTTCTTCCTGTACCCTCGGAGGCCACAGGGTGCTCATCCCACATCCCTTTCCAGGTGATAGGAAAGCCAGGCCCACCCAGGTCTGCACTAGCTGCCCTCTAGAAAGACCCAAGGCTCCCTTCAGGTGCCCACCTCCAGGCCCCCCCGGCCCCCGCAAGGCCAGCTTGCCTGACTCCAGGCCTCAGCATCCTCTGCCCGACTTCCCACCAGGGGCGAGGTGCACTCTGCTGACACCACAAGGCAGTCAGGGGTACTGCAGAGGGAAAGCCCGGAACTGGGCTAGGAGGAGGGCTCAAGACTGCACACAGCACCTGAAGGACACGGACACACACACACACACACACACACACACACACACACATATGCATACACCTGCATGCACACATGCGCACCCACACGTGCACACAGATACACACCTGTGTGCATATGTGCACACACGCGTACACTCATGCACACACATACACACCCTCGTGCATATGTGCACACGCGCGTACACACTCATGCACACACATACACACCCTCGTGCATATGTGCACGCGCGCATACACACTCATGCACACACATACACACCCTCATGCATGTGTGTACACACAGGCATGCACATGTGCACACGCACACACACACATCCAAGAGCAATAGCGTGTGACCAACACACTTGCCAAAATAGCATGGATCCCTCTGGCCACACCCCCTTCCCGACAGCATTTGTTTACTTAAAGTGTGACCCAATTTGGGGAGCTGGCAATAGGAAAGGGATTCCAGAAAGCTTCTCCTACATCATCCTGCCTCAGGGCATGATTGTTCTTCTCTAACTAAGGTATCTACCTGCTCGCCCTCCCTTTACAACTCCTGGGTCTCCTGCCATAGGGGTATGTCGCAGACTTAGAAAATCAAGAACTGGAGCATCCAATGTACGTACCCACTATCACGAAGTTAACCTATGGGCATGCCATTTTCCAGATTATATTCCTTGCACCATCACTTATAGCAGCAAAATAACTGGAAACAACCTTATCGTCCATCACCAGGGTCTGGCTGAGTACAAGGTCATGTATCCAAGACATGACAACCAAGCATGGACTAGGGCAATAGGGATGAGGAGACTCAGCCCTTACCCCCCACAGAGCTCATAGGCCACTGCTGACACCTTCATGTGGTCCCTGCTGGTTCCCCTCACCCAGGGGCACAGCTACATCCATGGGAGGGGGGGGGCGGGGTAAGTGGCAGCCAAGTAGGAGCAACTGTGGGAAGGTCTCCCGGGCGAAGAAGAATACAGTATCAGCATCAGCATGTACGAATTATTCCACCAGCTTCCTCTCCGCCTTGCCGGAATGAAACATTCCTTAAGCTAAAAGTTCAACTACCATTACATGCTTCCCTGCTGAAGGGAACATTATAGCCCAGACAGGGGCCAGAGAAGGAGTCACTTTGGCAATTACAGTTGCTATCTATTGTATATATATCATTAACCTTGGGCCAACTTTTAAGCCCCAAACGTCATGGCTTAAATACACAAGAAACATGTATTATCTCGCACAGTTTCTCTAGGTCAGGGATCTGAGAGCAGGGATTGAGGGTGGACTGGTTCAGGGGGTTCCTCATCTGGTTGCAGTCAGGATGTCAGCCGGGAATTGTGGTCATCAGAAGGCTTGACTGGGCTTGGAAGATCCATTTCCGAGGTGGCGCATGGATGCAGCTGTGGACAGGAGGCCCCAGTTCCTTCCCCATCGAGCTGCTTGAGCTTCCTCACAAGATGGCAGCCACCGTCTCCACAGCAGGTGACCCCAGTGAAAGTAAGGTGAAAGCCACAATGTCTTGTATGCTCTGACCTTGGAAGTGGCATGCCATCGTTTGCACAGTATCCTATTGGTGATGCAAGTCATTTCTATTCCGTATACAAGGGAAGTACTCAAGGGCATGAATACCAAGGGGCAGGGATTGCTGGGGGCCATCTTGGAGGTTGGCTAGCACGGTAATTAATATTCATATACGACGACCCTGAGCCCCACCCCACCACTGGCCTCTGGTGCCCTCATCTGCCCCACGAAGATTCCCACTTGCTACCATCTCTCAAATTCCTTTTGGAAAAAAAGAGATTGTAAATTGATTCGTTCATTTATTGAAACAGTGCCAGTACTATCGTTCTGTATTGAAGGTCCTGATACCCTCTCCTATCTCATGTCTACCACTTCCCTTTCACCACCCTATGTTTCTGCTAACTTCTAGGACCTAAAGATTCCTAAATGTGGATGGTCACACCCACTCCCTGCAGGCTGTATGTTTGTTAAAAATAGCTGTGTGATCTTGGACAGGTTTCTTAACCTCTCTGGGCTTCTCTTTCCTCATCTGTAAAATGAGGTTACTAAAAGTATCTTCCTCTCTGAGGATAAAATGAAATAACACATGTTAAGTACTTAGAACAGGACCCGACATGGAGCAAGTGCTCTTAATATTCTCATTATTGTTACCCTGTTAACACTGTATCTTCCTCCAGGAATCCCCTCTCCAACTCCCCCTTATCAGCCTCCCACTGCTCCTTTCCATAAAGCGCCCCCCCCCCCAGATCTCTTCACCACCCCAGCCAGAAATGAGTCCCCACTCCCCTGCATCTCTGGAGCCCATTCCTATCTTCTTCAGCCTGGTGACATTCAGCCTTGTGACAGACTGGTGGTACCAAGGTCTTCACTGCCCCCCAATCCTGCCCCACTCTCCACCCCCACCCACAGCTAAAATGTGAGCTCCCTGAGACTCTCCCAAGCCTCTAGCACACAGCGGGGTAAGTGTGATCTATCCCCGCTGGATGATCGGTGAGTGGGTGCTGAAGAAGTCATTGGAGAAGAGAATGAGCAGAGACGAGTGGGGCGCGCCTGAATGGGAGGGAAGGACACTGAAGGCCAGTCATGGGCTCAAGAGGCAAAGACTCCACTTTGCACCCGAAGGCAGATTCCAAAGTGTTAACCAGCACCAGCTCTGTCATCTGTCCCTTCACCTCTTTGCTAGATGACTCACATACCACACACCTGTCTCTATTTGTGGCCTTGGTCTCTTCTCTCCCCTGTAGAACCCCTGAGGAGAAGTAAGTGACCACACCAGATGTAGAGACCGGAGTGACCCAGGGATCAAAGGTTCCCCGACAGAGCTCTCCGAGATAAGTTGCCGCATCAGCTTGGGGATCAACTTTCCCCAAGAAAGCAAAGGGTCTCTCCCAAGACCAGTTTATGAAGCACAGTTTCAGAGGTGGGCAAGTTCAGATCATAGCCGCTCTGCTTTGCTTGGTGCCCTCAACTGTCAGAGAGCCGCAAAAGATCTCTCCTTTTGCATTCTTCCCTCCAGTTAAGCTGACCCTGCAGAGCATGCTCACTGCCTCCTGGAAGCTCCCAAACAAGGGGCCGCGCGGTGCGGTGGTTAGATAAGCCTAGGTTCCCTTCACAGCTCTGTCCCTTGCCAGCTACGCCGACCGTGAATTCCCTCACCTTTTTGAGTCTATGTGAAGGGGGAAGAGTAAGGACATTGCACGCCCCACCCGCCCCGCCCACCCTCGGCCGCGACAAGGGTAAACATCTGGCCGCATCTGCCTCCCTGAAATGCTATAACAGCTATGACTTCATGGCTGGAGGGAAAATTCCCATGGACGGACTGGGATTTTCTTCATAGAATCTCTCCCTGCCAAGATCCCAAGACCTGTTTACAGAAGGTGCTACACAAGACAGAGTCCTCTTTTTTTTTTTTTTTTTTTTTTTGAGAGAGAGAGCAAGCTTGGCGGGGCGGGGCAGGGGTGGGTGAGGGAGAGGGAGAAGCCGATTCCCCGCTGAGCAGGGAGCCTGATGCGGGGCTCGATCATGACCTGAGCCGAAGGCAGACGCTTAACTGACTGAGCCACCCAGGCACCCCAGAGTCCTCCTTTTTTTAAGGATAGCGTGAAACAACTTTCTTCATCTGGTTCACCTGAAAGCATTGCCTTCCAGCCACATTCAGCTCCAGCCGGGAGTGACCTTCCCTCCCGCAGCCTCCATGGAGCATCTTCAGGTGTGCCAAAGTGCTTGGGACTCAGATGTTTCTAGTGATTGTCAACAGTGGGATCAACATTTTCAGCAGAGGAGGGAGCCCCTAGGACATACGTCAGACAGAGGAGGACCTGCTCCAGTTGAGGTGGGAATTTGAGGGGTCACCATCAGAGAGGGTGGTGATGGGGTGAGGGGAGAAATGTGTAGCTAGAAGTGGTTTTGTTTCCACTTCTTTTTTAAAGTAATCTCTATACCCAACATGGGGCTCGAACTCACAACTTCGAGATCAAGAGTCCCACGCTCCACCGACTGAGTCAGCCAGGCACCCCTGTTTCCACTTCTTTAGCAGGTATTTCTTATGTACTGCAAATGATATTGCTTTTCCATTTGTGGAATTCATACAGTTTCTTCTGAAATAACCTATTTAAATAAAAGAGTAATCCCTTGGATGGAAAGTACTAAGTAAATAATTATACAGTACTCAAAAGTGTCGAGATGGCCATCAAGACAGGGATATTTGCAGAGAGGGATCTAACAAGCCAGGTAGGATCACAAATAGCTTCTTTACTCCTACACATTTGTTTCCATCAAGTAATTGGCGCCAGTGACTATGTGGAGTGGTTCAGGCTGTGCTAGGGCTATGCTGTGGCTGTGGGCTGCCAACTCAGCACCCCCGTGATCTCCTTCCCAGGATTCCCATGCAGCTGGGACTACATTTCCCAGAACCCCTTTCCCCATGCCGGGGTTAGAACCTGTGAGAAGCACGGATGTGGGATCTGCGAGGAGGAAGAGAGGTCATCTTTCTCTGGAGGCAGTTTGCATCCAAGAGCCTCAGATGATGTGAGGTTTATAGCAGCTTTCCAGAGAACTTCCAGAATGACTCACTTTGGCACTGCAGCCCGAAGAGGTGAGGAGGAGCTTCCTAGATTTTCTTAAGAATTGCAGGACCTTCCCAGCAAACTCTTGAATAATCACTCATGTACATGCTAAAATGACGTTATAGGAGCTCTGGAAATCAGTCAGAGATCTACAGCAACCAAGCAAATGCCCAACCAAGGAAAAGTCACATTCCATTGGTGGGAACTAGTCTTTTTACTGGCCCTCACTTTGCCCCCTCCCTGGCATGGCATAGAACAGTTTGGGGAAGAAGGAGCCCAATTCCCAGTTCTCTTCCTGAAATCAGAGAGAGCAGGGTGGACCTAATTTGCAATGTTCTAACCTGTGTGGGGGCTGCCTGAGGGATTGGCCTCTGTAGATCTGACCTGTAACTCAGGCAGGAAGCAGTGGGTGTGACTCAGGAATATCCAAGGGGACTACACACCTGCAGACTCCTGAGGCAAGAGATTACTGATTGGGGAGCATAATAAAGCAGGGAAGGCCCGAGAAGAAACAGGGGTTAGGCTCAGGAAAATGAAGACATTTAAAAGCAGTCACATACATGGAGCAATACACAGGCCCAGGGAAGACATATGTCCAGAAAAGACCTGGGAAGACCTCAAACTTTCATGCAAGGCTGATCCCAAGGTTCAGACCTTGCCCTGCTAATTGGTGAAGGTCTTGCGCACCAGTCTGCAAAGACTGGGAGAGGGCTGATTTTTTTAATAACCAATTTTAAACAACAAATCACGAAGAAATAGGAAAACACGGCCCACGTAAAGGAACAAAATAAATCTCCAGACACAGTCCCTGAAAACACAGGCATCAGACTTTCTAGGCAAAATCTTTAAAAGAACTGTCTTAAACATCCTTTTGGAGTTCATAAGCATGGTGATTGGGTGTGCACGCCACTGCATGATGTCTGTCTCCCTCGAACCTTATGACCTTGGCACATTACCCATCTGACATGAAAAATAAAAACTATCTTAAATAGGCTCTAACCACTAAAAGAAAACACAAAGAACTAAAAGAAATCAGGAAAACAACATGTGAACAAAATTAGCACATGAACAAAGAGATTGAAATTATTTTAAAAGAACCAAATGGAAACTCAAAGGTTGAAAAATACAATAACTGACTTGGAAAATTCACAAGAGTGGTTCAGAGCAGATTTGAACAAGCGGAGGAAACAATCAGCAAACTTGAAGAGGAGTCATTTGAAATTATGAGTCTGAGGAGCAAAAAGAATGAAGAAAACAAGAGTCAAAGGGACTTCTGAGGGGCCATTAAACAGGCTAACGTACACATCGAGGCAGTCCCAGAAGACAGTAAGAAAGAAGCAGAGAGATTTGAAGAAATAATGGCCCAACAGTTCCAAATTTTAGAAAATACATGGATCTACCTATCCAAGAATCTCAACAAACTTCAAGTTTATTCAAGGAAAAACATGCATGCCCATTTATCCAAAAATCTGACTTTGAGGAATTTTTCCATAAGGAAATATGGTCATCTTGAACCTAGGTGGCCAGTTAGCTGCAAGTATTTGTCACAGCCATTTTGTAATTGTGAATAGTTGGACCAACCTATATATTCAACAATAGAAGTTTGGGGAAATAAAGTCTGTCTGTAAGATGGGGCATTGTGCAGCCATTACAAAATGTTGACAATGTCCAGAACATAAAGAGAAAAGAAGGGCTTATAAGATGCCATGTGCAATCTTATTTTTGTAATGCAAGTGTGTATGTCTCTATGTGAAACAGAATTTGGAAAGATATCCATGAAAGAATGAAGAGTAGGTTTTGTCTGAATGCATGAGATTAAGGATGTGCTTTTGTTTTCTTTTTGCTTCTATTACCAAAAAAAAAAAAAAAAAACTATGAGAATAGCTAATACCAAAAAGACAAGAAATAACAAGCATTGGCAGAAATGTGGAGGAAAAGGAGCCCTCGTACACCGTTGGTGGGAATGTAAATTGGTGCAGCCACAGTGGAAAACAGTATGGAGATTCCTCCAAAAATTAAAAATAGAACAACCGTATGATTCAGTAATTCCACTGCTGGATATTTACCCAAAGGAAAACACTAATTCAAAAAGATATGTGCATCCCTATGTTATTGCAGCATTATTTACAATAGCCAAGATATGGAAGCAACCAAAGTGTCCATGAGTAGGTGAATGGATAAAGAAGATGTGGTACATATATACCATGGAATATTACTCAGCCATCACAAAGAATGAGATCCTGCCATTTGCAACAACATGGATGGACCTAGAGGGTATTATGCTAAGTGAAAAAAGTCAGACAGAGAAGACAAATACCACATGATTTCCCTTATATGTGGAATCTAAAAACCAAAACAAATGAACAAACAAACAGAAAAACCCAAATAGACTTTTCAATACAGAGAACAAACTGGTGGTTTCCAGAGGGGAGGTGGAGGGAGGTAGGCGAAACAAGGGCATTCAGGGATACCAACTTCCAATTACAAAATAAATAAGTCAGGGATGCCTGGGTGGCTCAGTCGGTTAAGCAATCTGCCTTCAGCTCAGGTCATGATCCTGGGGTCCTGGGACTGAGTCCCGCATCGGGCTCCTTGCTCAGCGGGGAGCCTGCTTCTCCCTCTCCTGCTCTCCCTGCTTGTGCTCTCTCTCTGACAAATAAATAAATAAAATCTTTAAAAAATAAATAAGTCATGGAGTTGAAAAGTACAACATAGGGAATCTAGCCAATAATACTATAATAATGTCATAGGGTGACAGACGGTGACTACACTTATCATGGGGAGCAGTTAAAAAAACATATTGGATTTATAATAAGAGATAAAACGGCCTGTTTTAAAATTTGTCACATACCTAGGAAGTGTCAGAAGTGGGATTCAAACTTCTGTTGCTTCCCAGTATACCATGCCTTCTGTCCCAGCACCGAATGCCCTGCTGTTGAGTTTTCCTTCACTTGGAATGGCCTCTTTCCCAGGGGAGGCCCCCACCACCACGACACCTCATTGAGGCCTCCCTTCATAATTTCACGTACTCTAACAGGCCTAGGGAGGATTTGTTGGCTGAGAAAACCTGAAGTTTCATCATAGAGTGGGCTTCCTATTCTCAATTAGCTGCTAAGACAAAACTTAGCTTTTTTTGCTTCTGGACGCTAAACCTCAACCACCATTTCACCCACAAGACAGCCACTCACTCAGTGAGCCACACTGCTCTCTGCCCTCTTCAGTCCTTCTTCGCTAACCAGAAGTGCAAGAGCCCAGGATCAGGATGATCAAACAGTTAAAGTTAGATGTTCTCATTTCTGAGTTTTGTCAGGGTGTCTTCGCAAATTTCCTCTTTAATTTGCATAATTTCCGCCAGCATCGCCTTCCCTCCCCCAGGGGCTTTGGATATCACACATAAACAGGAAATACGAGTCAGCCCCCTCACCTTTGCCAAAGCCTAAATGAAATCAAATAAAAAAAAGTAATAAAATAAAATGAATGATGGTCATTACCTTGCCACGGCCATTTCAGAGTAACAAGGTCTGACAAGTATTAATTCACCATGCAGCCATATACATGCCCAGATTATATGATGTTATACTCACTTCCCAGGACTGGGGACTGAGATGTTTTCATCCCAAAGAATCTTTAGAATTCAAGTATATGAACTTGGAGCTGTGCAGTGTCTGCAAGAATAAAATTCCACCGGGAAAGGGATTCAGACAGAAGTCAACTGATGGATGGCTCCACTCGGAATCTGCACCTTTTTTTTATTTTTATTTTTTTTATTTTTTTTAAAGATTTTATTTATTTATTCATGAGAGACAGAGAGAGACAGAGGCAGAGGGAGAAGCAGGCTCCCCACGGAGCAGGGAGCCCGATGCGGGACTCGATCCCAGGACCCTGGGATCATGACCTGAGCCGAAGGCAGACGCTTAACCGACTGAGCCACCCAGGCGTCCCAGAATCTGCACCTTTTAAAAATAAAATCAATCTCATCCCAAATCCAGGAATACTTTGCCACCAAGAGTATCGAGTAGAACCACTGGAAACTCATGCACCATAAAAGATGCTAAAGCCCCGAAATCATTAACTCAGGGGATAGCAAAGAAGTCTGTTTTATGGGTGGGGACAGATGTTGTTCTGGTACATGCTTGCAAGTTTCAAGAGAGCCCCAATGCCTAGAGCAGTGATGCCCTTGGTTAGAAAACTCAGCTTGGGTTCAACAGGCCAACGAAGGTGATCCTCCCTGGGCCTGGGGTTTCCTAGGAAAGAGCTCATCTTATACTAGTAAGGCAGGAACCACAGAGGTGCACAGTCGAGCTCCCAAAAAGAAGGAAGAATCAAGAAGTGAAGGAAGCCCCAGCTTTCCAGGCAGAGGCTGAAGAATATAACCAACTCTCTAGGACTAGTCAGGGGCTACAAAGTAGAAGGAACCAGAATCAAAGTCCTAAGAGTGTAATGTCCACTAACAAGAACGACTTTTTTATTCCTAGCAAACTAAGCCCACACACTAAAACTTCTAAAAAGGAAAATGTAGAAGTCAAAGCCATACCAAAGGAAAGCAAGAAAAAGAAAAAGAAGAAAACGGGAGGGAAAAACAGACTGAGGGTTCTAGAGGGGAGGGGGGTGGGAGGATGGCTTAGCCTGGTGATGGGTATTGGGGAGGGCACGTTCTGCATGGAGCACTGGGTGTTATGCACAAACAATGAATCATGGAACACTATATCTAAAACTAATGATGGAATGTATGGGGATTAACATAACAATAAAAAAAATTAAAAAAAAAAAAGAAAACGGGAGGAAAAATGTCATCAGACACCTGGGGTTTCAGGTTTTGGGCTACCAGCCTTTCCTTTCCAGAGGTTATTAAAATGTCTGAGATACATATATATTATACTATAATATATAATATTATATATGTAATATATATATGATATATAAAATAATATATAATAATATATAATATTATATGATGTATAATATATCATATAATATATATTCATATTCCAAAATATGAAAAGAACACCATAAAATTAAAATTAATTGAGGTTTAATTAAAATGTCTGCAAAACTTAATATCATATCAACTTCATTAATGGCAAAGTTTAGTATTCATAAAAATTCCATTATATTGGAAAGCAGTTTGAAGGGTAGCTATTTCTCCCTTTGCAGGAATTCCTAGGTGCACATGATTGCCAAGAAACCTCAACCATCATAAATGAAATGCGGTACTCAGAGCCAAATCATTCCAAGGGCAAAATGATGTTTAGAGATCTTCGCCACAGTCATAGTGAACAGCAGAGGTGGGTGCACTGTAATAGGTGTGGTGTGAGGCGGGGCGGGGCCTCGGAAGGTAAGGGTGCCTCCCTCCGTGTCAAAGCAGCCCCTGCACGGGGGCCACCGCTGAGCCAGGGAGCCAGCAGCCAGGGGAATGGTGCTCAGCGCCATCCCCCCAGTCCCCGGTCCGGGTCCCGTGGCCCAAGCCCTACCAGGGCCTCCCTGGCTAAGCTCCCACCTCTCTCCTAAGCTTCTATCCTAACAACAGCCCCAGGGCCAGACCCCTAATTGTCAGCTTCTTCTAAGTGCTAGGAAAAAAAACAAAAACAAAACAACCCTCTCCAGTCCTCCTCCCCTCCCCAACACAAGCCCAGGGGGTCAGGCAGGTTCAAAAGGTGAAATAAATGAATCTTTACACATTATAAGGACCCAAGCCACATTCTCTGTGGCATTCGTGCTTGAAATGGCAGCGAGTAAAAGCAGGTGTGCCGGGCGCCCTGTCAACTAATGACACTGATGAGCTGGCCATGCCCGGTTCTGCTTCATTTCAAACAGACTGCTGGAAGGAAAAAAAAAAAAAAAGAGGGGAAAGCCAGAGCAGAAATAATTGTGGGAGCTTCCAGTGAGAGCTCAGAGAGCCTGCAGGCAGACACCAACGTGCCTGATTTCATCCTCTTCCTTTTATTTCTAGAACCTTAAACGTTCTGCTATTATAAAAGTCATCATGTCAGCCTTCTCCCCAGCCTCTCCGCTGCCCATTTTCAAATTGTATCAATTGGTAAGGCTTTTGGGGCTGAAGGATTTTCATCTTGATTTATGGTGTCTGTGCTTTAGAGATGAAGCAAGTCCCACTGACCTGATTCTAGCACGGAGCTGCGCCGTCCTGGGCATGTGTTTCTCATCGGATCCTCCCCGAAAGCCCAGAGAAACTGGGGAAGGCTTGGTGTGTCTCTTCTTTCCTTCCTTCCTTCCTTCCCTTTCCTTCCTTTCCTTCCTTCCTTCTTTCCTTCTTTCTTTCTCTCTCTCTCCTTCTCTCTTTCTTCCTTCCTTCCTTTCTTTTTTTAAATACTATTATTACTAAAGCAAATGGCAGGTGAACCGCACTATCATCAATCTCCAGCTCAAGTGGGTGAAGGGGAGTCTTTGATCCTTAGCAGTGATTTGGGGCTGGGACAGCAGGCTTTCGGTTCTTGAGGAGAGGAGGCTGATGACCACTGACTTCAGAACGGGACCTGAGAAGTGAGGCAGAGCAGGGACCTCGCAGAGGGGCTCTTTTAAACTACTACTTTCTAAGCAAAGAAGCGACAGGGTTGGAGAACAAGGGTTGTGCTGGCCTTTTTAACCAGAGGATGGCATAAAGAGTAAATAAATAAATAAATAAATACACGCCTAAATGCCCACTTCTGCAAGTGCCCGGGCCTGCGGAGAGCGCTCCCACTCTGCTTTCTAAGTTGGCCGAGGTGGGAGCCCCAGAGAGTGGGTTATTAAAATGTTCAGCTGAATCGTGGGAGGGCTGCTGAACAAAAAGCAACTTCCACAGTCCTCTTCACAAGCGCACTGTCCACCGGGGACTATGGAATAATTGACCTGCTGGCTTTGTCATGGAAAAAGATGCGCCCCGGTCCCACCTGTCACCACCCCCCCACCCCCCCACCCCCCGGGGCAGCCGGCAGG
Source organism: Phoca vitulina (assembly GCF_004348235.1). NCBI lineage: Eukaryota > Metazoa > Chordata > Mammalia > Carnivora > Phocidae > Phoca > Phoca vitulina. Next base: position 7,224,799 of record NW_022589733.1, on the reverse strand, counting down.
AAACCCCACGGGAGACAGGAGGCTGAGAAGGGGTCCCATGGGCACAGAGGTAGAGATGGAGCCCCCCTCGGGCTCTCCCCCAGGCTCTGCGGAGAGGCTTTGGAGCTGGGGTAGGCTCGGGGCAGCGCCGGGTAGGCCCGAGGAAGACCCTGGTAGGAATCCCGGGGTCACGTTCAGGGGCGGGATGGCGCAGACGTAGCCGAACGCACGGATAAATTAATCAGACACCTGCACTGAATTTATCACCGGGGCTCTAGGGACGAACATGGCAAAGACATATGAAGCCCCATCTCTGAATTTCCCCAGGAACGATGATGGAGGTTCCCCATAGTCTTTTTACCTAATTCTCTCCAATTAATCTAAGTGTGCAGTTTACGGGCCTGTTGACTTCCAGCTTTGCTTTTCAGGGTCTCACGCACACAAAAAAATCACACCTTCCTGAGCCTGGAGCCCCTTGCAAAGGCGCCAACAAGAGAGGTAGCTCTCCACGGCCCAGGTAAAACTGGCAAGAAATAAATCCGTGTTGAGAGAGAGAAAGAGGGGCAGAGAGAGAGAGAGAGAGAGAGAGAGAGAGAGGGAAAATGCTAATTGTACCAGGGACGCTGACAGACTTGACAGAAAGTGTCTTCATTGAGAAATTGTGATCTGAAGTTCTCCCTTGTTCCTTCAGAAACAGGAGGAGAGAGGCATGGGGGAACCTGACAGGAAGTGAGGATTCGAGACTTCAAATACAAACATTATGAAAAACAAGCAACATCTGCAAACAGTAAGTACTTATTTATATTTTATGGAGTGTGTGCTTGGGATTCTGACAGGTTTTTAAACAGAGACCATATTAGGCCCATTCAGAGTGGAGAATGTCCCTTTTAAAAATGCATTACCCCCGCTGCTCAGGCAGGTCGGGCCCGGCTCGGCTGGCCTCAGGTGAGCCCTGACCCCCCCGACCTGGTCTAACCAAACACACATGCGGGTTGGCAATGGGACCGTTTACTGCTGGGCTCTCAAGGTCAGCGAAGGCGGGTGCTGGAGGGTTAGTATTCAGCAGGCTTCTCCCTCAGCTGGCAGAGCCGCTTTGAACTTTTCCCTTTTGAACAAATAGGACGGGAAACTGCAAAGGAACAAGTGCTGGGAATCATAGAAAGGAGGGCGCCGCAAATAAATAAATAAGCCGCAAATAAATAAATAAATGGCCAGCCGCGTCCCCGGCGAATGAAAGGCACCACTCCTGGATTTCCAGTGTCTCCATGCATTTGGGGCAGATGAGAAACTTTAAAATAAAAACAATAGAATAAACCGGCGCTCTTTTTCTTCCCCCACTCCGAAGGATGAACCCTTTATTTTTGACAACAAATAAGACTCAGTTGGCAGGTATGCTGTGCTGAGGACCATGAAATATTTAGTAAGGCGGTAAGGACTCCCCGGACAGCTTAAGAAAACCACGATTATATTCAGAGAGAAAGCCATGAACAAACAGAGGGGGGGAATACAAAGAAAGATAAAGGAAGGCCTTTCATCAGGACTTCCTGTCCAATAATGCAGCCAGGCTTGATCCATATGTTTTGAGAAAAATCAAAGTGTCACAACTATCCAAAATGTCAATAGCTCCGGTAAGGAATATTGTCTAACATTTTCTATTACACCGTTCAAGAATTTGCCTCCCAGCACAATTTGGAAGAAAACACTCTTTTATTTCGAAAACACTCAAAGAAAAGAAAGGGGGGGGGTAGAAGGAAGCCGGACAAGGCGCATTTCACTGCCGCGTGTAATACAATAATGCTCTGGGCTCCCAAACCAGCCTGAAAGCCGATCCTCTGATGAAAGTGAGTCCTCCTCCACACCTCTCCTGTGTTCTGTCCTTTCTTTGCACACACTCTTGCAAAGGCACTTCCTGGACAGTTGGATGTCACCGAGCCCTCTCCCTGAAAACAGGAAACCAGAGAAGGTGGGCTTTCAGCAGCCTTCACATTTGGATAATCCTGCATAATGATTTCAGGGTTGTGTCTGGAAAGCTCCACCAGCTCCTCTCCAAGCTAGGCACCTGGCCCTGCTGGGTGACCCGCGTCAGGGAGGGGAGAGAGGAAAAAAACCAAAAAAACCAAAAAACAACAACAACAAAAACCAGACCCCGCTGTGTAAACAAACAACTTATTGCCGCCTCTGCGAAATGTAAACAAAATGCACACGCCTGGCCCTGGGGAGCAGCCTGGCGGTGTCTAGTTTGACAGAACTGGGGGCAGGGTGCCACCCAGAGTTGCCTCCTCAACATCCTGGACCTTCTAGAAGGAAAAAATCATGCACGAGGGGCCGCTGTTGGTGCCTCGTGGAATCTTAACTAGAATGAAACAGGCCTCCGACAATCAATATTACTGACAAATTCATCTCCGCGTAGAAACTGTTGTGAGCTTCGAGGCTGTCCCGATGCCCTACATAATTCTCTCAATGAAGTTGAGGCCTCGGTGCCCGTTTGTTGGTAGTTTTCCCGGCCAGCTACCTGGGGGTAGCGTTCCGGTTGGCTGGAGGGCCTCGGTCTCATCAGAGAAAATCACACTGTCCTTGCTCCTTTCATTCCCTTTCTGCTAGGCCTTTGTCTCTGCTTCCGAACAAACTCTTGCCAAGTGTTGAGAAGACGCCCTTCACCCATCTTGAGGGAGGGAGAAGGCAAGAGGGGGGCAAGGCGGTGGTTGTCCACATGTCTGCCCAAACTCAGAATTTACCAGAAACAGTTTGTAAGCATGAGGCGAGCCAGGCACTTCATGTCAGGGGTTCCAAATTCTCCTTTTTTCTTTTTTTTCTTAAGGAATGGAGAGGGCATACAATATCTCTGGGACCCCAAGATTTCTAAATGTGTGTGGTGGTGGTAGTGGTGGTGGTGGTGTGTGTGGGAGGTTCATATCCAGAGCTACAATTCACCCAGTCTGCATCGGTGTTAAATATTGGGATATTTGGTATCGGTTGTTAAACAGCCATTCCCCACTAGTGCCTCTGGTACTGACTGCCCCGGCTTTTGCCCAGAACCTCCTCACTTCCCTTAATTTGGCAGCTAAAGGGTTAACGTCTGGCACAGCAGAAGGACCACCAGGACATCCCTGCCGGTGCCCACTGGCGAGGGCCATTGCCCAGCGTTGCGTGGTATTTTGCTGTAACCCTGCCTCAGTTCCACCACGTTCATTGCCAAGCCTGAGGTGACGCGGCCTTGCCCTTGGTCGAGTGCTTACAGAACGTCTTCGGGAGAGCAAGGCTTTCCTGAGCGCTCCCCTCCTTGGGACCCAGTTGCCGACTGACCTCAGTCTCCCACCTGAGACGTGGAGGGACGCTTTGGGACACTCGGGGACAGCCGAGCCAACAGGCGAAACTCAAACGCCTCTCGCCCGACTCACGCACGGTAAACAACGGCAGAAATCAACAGTCACCAGGGTATAATTGTCATTAGTATGTGAATTTTAAAAGCTCAGTCAAAAATATCAATACCTCCCACTTAATTTATTACTATATAAAGATGGATGGTCGTGGAGCGTAGCATTGATTTTTTAGAGCCCTTAAAAAAAAAAAAAAGGCGGGGAAGAAAATCGTCAAAGACAACACAAAATGCTGTGTCTCAAAATTAATCATCGTGCCTTTTTAAAACACACACACACACACACACACACACTTACAAAAACACTGTACCAACAGCCCGTGCGGGTCCATCTTCCTTGATTGGCTTTTCTGAAAATGAAGAAATGGAAGAGGCCATTTCTGTAAAGAGCCCTCTCGGAATGGATTAGAGGCAAAGACAGGTTAGCATTTTTACTGTATCGACAACCGACCGTTAGGCGAGCGCACTCCAGCCCCGCCACCGAGAGGAAATCGCACAGAACAGTCCCCCGGCCGGGCTGCGCAGGACAGCCTATCCGCTCCGGGGCCCTGCCTGGCCCACGGGGCTGTCACTGCTCATGCTCTCTCCCCGCCTGCCGTAATTACGCCATCACCTCCCTCTTCACCGAAGTGTTCCTAGGAACAGTCGTGACCGCTAAATAAATAAGTAAATTCATCATCAGGTTTAAAACCGGGCCGGAGAGCCTATATTAACCCTGGGGACTGTGTTTGTGTCTGCGGTGACGCAGAGATCAGAGTGTAATTGTCCCCTGTGCCGGGAAAGGGTGGGTCACTTCTCTGCTTCTGACATTTTGAGATGCTTGCGTGTATAGAGGGAGAAGAGCGGTGGAGAGAAAAGACCATGAGGGAAGAGAAAAAAAAGGGGGGCAGGGAGAGAAAACAATAAAGATGTCGAGGCGGGGTCATTTTGAAAGTGTATCGCACGCCACTCATTTTGTTTTGTCTTTCAGGCACCGTGGCTCTGGATCTTGGAACAAAATTCCCCTGATTACAGCATCTAAACCTTTCTCGTAGCCCGGAGAGGGGTTGTGTCTCTAAATCTCCCGCGAACTACAGATTATTATCTTGGGCTTTATTATCGCATCTGGGAAAACTTATTTTTTTTATAGAGTTGTTCCACTAATAATCAGGCTACGAGCCAAGAGTGGTACCTCCCGTCCCTCCAACTCAAAATGTGCACCTTTTTTGAGAAGCATTTTGTCAAGAGCACCCCAGCCCCCGATACGGGCTGTTTATCAGGGTCGGTGCTACCAGGCTGATATTTCTAATTTATCGGGATGCCACAAAGGTATCCAGCAGGAATACGGTTCTCCTCCTCCTCACTTTGCTTATGAAGTGGAACTGCGGTTTGAAAGGAACATCAAGTTGCTAGCTGTCTTCTTGCTGTAATTGGATTTAATTCATTATCTTTCATTTCAATAAAATCACAGGAAAACACAGGGATGGAAATGTGTAGGCTAATTGCTTATGGAAATTCCGGTGCCGTCCTTGGTATAAATTTACCTCTTGCATGAGGAAGACGCAGTTGTGTCATTATCGTGGAATTTTACAACAATATGTAATTATAGGGAGAAGCAGGTGTAATTAGCAAGTCTTTCCACAAAGCAGGTAGCATTCTTGGTTAAATATTTACAGCTGCGCCGACAGCCAGTCATAATGAGAGTTTTCTCAGCCACATGTTACAGAGCATCCAACAAATATTATGAAAAGTGGTCATTATCAGGCGGCAGGTACTGCTCTGCCTTCTTGCTTGCCAGAAATGCTTCTGGATGGCTCGCTGGACGGGAATCCGGGCTCCGTCGGCTGTGCGGTTTCACGGTGATGAAGACAAGCAACTAAGCTCTCTTCCCTCATTGCTGCAGAGAAGAGCAATTAAAGCTGCATATTTAGAGATGACATCAGCCAGGAGTCCTGCGCAGAGAGAGAGTGCCTTGCTCTCCTCTTCTTTCTTTCCTCGTTCCCTTTTCTGTCCAGAGCAAACCCACGGCGAGCTGCAAAGGTGCAAGAGTCCGCAGACTTGCACGCGCCAAACCGCTGGCCAAGGCTCAGCCTGACCTGCAGCTGTGGCACAAAATAAAATCAACGGAACCCACCCTACGCAAACACCCTTGGTGGCTCTTTATTACCAAATGATATGAACTTTGACCCAACCCAAACAAAATTTAATATTGTCCCCCCAAATATTTAAAAAATTCATTCTGGGGCTCGAGAGGAGTCAGGGAGTCTGCGAGCCGTAATTTGACATCTGAATTATTCCGAGGCTAATACGGAAAGTTATTCACAGGCTTATTTGGAGATGTGTCAATCAAGATATCACTTGTGCAAGGAAGAGGGACCCGGGCTTAGGACTGCAGATAGCTTTCAGGGAGCCACAAAATAAAAGGAAGCCAAGCTCTGATGACTATGTTACGTCTTCATTCTTGACGATGACATGGTTTTGTTTTTTTTGTTTTTTTTTCTTAGTAGAGAGTACAAATGGAGGAGAGCGGTGTCCCCGGGACGTGCCTTTTTCCACACCTGTAAAAACATTTTAACGTTTATTAAAATTGATAACCATAAACAACAAACATGGTGTCGAAACTCGCCTCTGTTAATTTCAACGCGCTGATTAAGATTTTAAGCAACGCTTCTAAATTAGACTGTCAGGCCGCTGTCTTCCATGCAGGGTTGAGGTTCTGATCTCGCGCAGGCTTGTTTGAGCAAGCAGCCTTTCTGAGTTGATTGTGAGCCGGGCTAGCAATGTTCAATGTTCTTTTATTCATTTTCCATGAGATGGGGGTGATTCAATTAGCCCTGATTGTCCATGAGATGTGGCCCAAAATAAAACGGCTGGGCTCTGATATCCTCCTCCCGAGGTATTTCCCAGCTGACAAGTAACAATGTTAATTACCCATTGTTATGATCTGAAAGACACCAGAATTTTAATTATGTAAATTTGAAGCCATTTTGTTCAGATGAGCAAAAAAATAAGCAGACAGTGTTTTCCTTAGCGGGACCTGTAATCCCTGTTTGGAATCTCTGCAAACTTAACTGCCGTGTGTGTGATGTGTCAGAGAAGAGTCAACTCCATCCATGCCTGAGCAACCTGGGGATGACTTTTTTCTCAAGAGACAAAGAACAGGACATTGTCTTTGACATTCTGTTTCTCCTGGCATCATTCCTGGGAGGCTCTGACAGCCAGTTTGCGTGGCCATGTCTGCAAACACAGAGGGTGTCTATAATGGATGGCTTTGCAAAATGCAAAAAAGCACTTCCAATCTCAATACCTGTGAGGTCCAGACCATTGCCCAACAGAAATTACACCAAACCCCTTCAACAGGTCCCCCCAGGTAAGATGAAAACATTTTTTTGCTAACCACCAAAAATCCAGTGAGAAAAATTCTGCAAGCTGGAAAAAGAGAACCATATTCTCTTTGGAGCCACGGAGAATTCAGGAACCTTCCCATTTCTCGGGAGAACACTTTATTCCAGAAATACGCGCTCCATGGCTGTTGTCTTCATCCGCTCATCATACCCTGCATCATTAGGAAGCTATCAAATGTCCAGGAGGTAAATGGTACCCAAGGAGAGCATGTTGGGTGTTTATGGCGATCGAGTTGGACCTGATCTCAAGCTGACACACTCCAACCCTCCCGGGATTATATGGTGGTATATCTCAGAGCCTTGGGAAAACTAATGGGGTAGAGAGAGATCATGCAATTCATCTAGAAAAGAATATAAAATTTTATTATTATATTAAAATGAACAGTGATAAATTATGGACTAGAATTTAAATTTATTGATTTTTAAAGATGAAACAGGAGACATTTGAACATGTGAAAGAAAATGTTTCCCTGGAGTAGATTGCCTAACTCATGCCCCCATCACACCTCGAACCCTGAGAGGCCGAGTGAAGGGTGGTCCAAATTGATCCTCCTTTGCTGGGTAATATCAAGGAGAGAGTTTGAAAGGTCTGGTATGCCTTGGCCCTCAAAGAGATTCCAGTCTGGTGCCTTTTTTTCCTGCTTCCTGGTCTGATAAGAAAAAAAAAAAAAAAATGAGCGAAAGCATGTCCCAGAGGACTCTCTACCTATGGAATAATCTTTAATACAAAGGACCAGAATAAGTTGGAAGAGAAAGCTCGGGGGAGTGGGGGTAGGGAAGGAAGGGGTAGTAGGAGAAGATGTGCTTCACAAAAAGGTGCTTTTCACATCAAGAGCCTGGAATACAGCTAGCTGGACTTCATCTGCTAGGGAAGGAAGCAGCCAGAGACCTCCCCCAAAAACCTGTCCTGCTTTCAGTAGGATTTTGGCAGAGCACACTGGATAAAAATCTAAGAATAGCTTATCAGCAAGCTAGCTGCAAGATGATAAATGATAAATGAAAGGAAGTAAAGTAACTGCCACTAATTGAGCACTTAACTGTGTGCCAATTTATTATCTCCTCGCTCGATCGCTGTCACACACCCATCTTCCAGAGGAAGAAACCAAGGCTGGGGGGCACAGAGCCTCTTGCCCAAGCGGACACACCCAGCAAGTGGTGGAGCCCTGTGATCTCCCTCGGCCACACTGCCTGCCTGGAGTGCAGTTCTGTATTCCGGGTGCTGGAAATGTGGGGTGCCCATAGATCGGGCTCGGGGAAGAAGAATCAAAATGGAAAGGATCTCAACTAGAAAGATACAATGTCACCGTTCCCAGGGGCTGACTTCACAGCCTCCAACCTGGGCCCACTGTTCCCTGCTTGCTGTCTCTTCCTTTCCCATCTGCTTTTCTCCTGCCCACTGATCCCTCCTTCCTCATCTACTCGCTCTACCCCAAATGCCAGAGCTCCTCAGGATTCCACCCAAGACTCTCTCCTCTTCTCCCTCTGCTTTGTCTCTTTCTCCACCTCGGAGACATCCTGGGCTGGGTAGATCTTTGTGGGCGGGGGGGGGAGGGGGGCTGTCCTGTGCATTGCAGGATGTTTAGCACCATCCCTGACCTCTACCCACTAGGCGTGGGTAGCAGCCCCGTCCCCCCGCCCCCACGATTGTGACAATTGAGAATGTATTGCGGACCCCTGGGGGTAAAATCACCCCTGGGTGAGAAGCACTGCTCTGGAAGATTTGATCCATTTCCATGTGTTTCATTACCAACCACGCCTTCAGAGATTGTCCGTCTCCCAGAGCTGCTTGTCCAGCTCGGACCTCTCTCCCACGCCTGCACTTACTTATGGTCGCTTAAAATCAGACCTCGCGCCCAGCAAGCACCGCCAGATCCACACGCTCCCAACCGAACCTGTCAGCTCCCAAAGCTGCTCCTCTTCCAGGTTCCCGGTCTCAGAAACAGCATCAGAAACCCGGGAGTCATCCACCAGCCGCACCTCCTGCCCCGTGCGCGCACCCACGCCCCCCTACCCATGATGAAGTCCTCCCGGTTCTGACTTCTTTCTCCGGTGTCCTCCCACTGCCTCCCATTTCCAACGCCATCACCCCCCTTCAAACCACCAGCACCTCGTGCTAGAACAGCCGCCCAGTCCGCCTGTGCACATCATCCACCCCACTGTTTGTCAAGATCCGGTCCCGTTCACTTCTCCACTTCCTTCTGACCCTCGAGTGGTTTCCAAATGCCCAGCATGGCTGCAGGCTGGCCTTGCCCACCCTGCCAGGCTCACCGCAAGCCACTCTCCTGGGGCTTAGGACAGTTTGCAAATGTGGCAGCCAGCCAGGAGCGCGTGGCTGAAGTCCACCCCCCACTTAACTGACCCTCGTTCATCCTTAAGGACTCCACCTCATTCACCCTGACTTAGGTCCCTCTGCCGGGCTCCCTGGGTGTCAGGATCCTCCCCTCCACCCCTTGCCACCACTGTCACTGTCCTTGGACACTCTGGTTTGCACATTTAATTGTGGACCTTCTCTTCCAGGCGCTACGCTCTGCGAGGACAGAGATGGTGATTGCTTCCCATGCACCATCTACACCTGCGTGCACTGTTCAATAGGGTAACCATGGTGGCTATCGAGCAGCTGCAACCTGAGAGAAGAATAAACACTGGATTTTGAAGATGTAGAACAACAACATAATAATGTAAAAATACCTGGATATTTCAGTTATAGTGGGCTAAGTGAATTATTAAGTATAGCACCTGTTTCTGTTTACTTTTTAAAATGTGGCTACTAGGAAATTTAAAACTACTCATGTGGCTCCCATTATGTTTCTGCTGGACGGTATTCATCTAGACTCAGTGAGATGTCTGGTATTTAATAGGAGTTTGTTTTTAATATGTATTAGTAAATAGAATGAGCGATCCCATCCTCCATGTAGATGATCTAAAATGCAAATCAGATCTTGTTGCTTTGTTCCTTAAAATCCTTCTGGAGCTTCAAGAAGGAATTCAACCTCCCCATGGCCCACAAGGTCCTTCCAGCCCTGGATCCTGATGGGGACTAGCCTGAAGTCTTTGCACATGCTGTTCCTTCTGCCTGGGTCTACCCTTCCATGCCCTCTCTGTCCAGCTCTCTCTGACTTCTCTTTAAGTCTCTCTCCAGAAAGTCATCCTGAGTGCCCTGGGATGACGTAGGGAGCACCACTGTATTAGAAATCATTCATTCGTTCATCCGTTCATTCACTTACTGCGTTAGCTCCTGGGGAAATCAGAGATGCCGTCTGTCCTCAGGGAGCCTACAGACCAGCTCTAAACTCAGAGTCTGGCTTCCTGACAAGGACACATCTCTCATCTCCGAAGCCCCATCCCCAGCACAGGGCATGGTGTAAAATACATGCTAAGTGTTGTTATGGATAACAAAATATTGTACACCCCAATGCACGGGTCTCACACTCAAGCATTCACCAGCAGGAGTGCTCCCATTCAAGTCTCAACCTGGGGTGTGGGCCTCACCTTCTCCCTGCCTGACTATCCCCGGGGGGAATGGGCTGGCTCAGCCATGGAGTTACCAGTTAGGCCAGGCATTTGCTCAGGGATTACTGGGCCCCTTCCAGAAGAGGATTACCTTGTGTCCAAACCCACCGGGCGTGGGAACAGCCCTCCAAATATTTGCTGAGAGTTTCTGACCTTTACCTTCTGTCCCACAGCCCCCCAGGGCTGGGATGTGAGCCGCTCCACAGCGGGTGACTGGCAGCTCGGAGCTCCTCCCCTCCCCGGTCCTCCCCGCCAGCTCCCCAGGGGTCCTCCGGTATTCAGCCCCAGCCTGGCTGGGAGGGTAGTGCCTCTGCTTAGTCACTCTTCATATTACACAGGGAATGCACGGTGCTCCCCATGTTGACTCTGCTAAGACCATTAATGCCCTTGGTGGCATTGCTTTAATTTGTGCTCTTGAAGGCAAACTGCTGTCCTTGGAGCCTGGGACGATATTGCTTATATTAAAGATGAAGACGGAGGGGAGGGGAGGGAACCAGCTCTGACCTACAGCAGCGGATGGGAGGATGTTGAGGGAGGAACTGTGCTTCTGGAAATTCAAATCTCGCCACCCCCACCCCCGGATGAGCCACTTCACTCGTCCAAAAGACTTGGCGGGAGGTTCTCAGCAATGCTAGGGGTTCTGCCTGCAGGTGAAGTCCAGGGGACGGGGCAACAAGCTCACTGCTGCCCGAGGGGCAAGAACAGAAGAGGAACAGGCTGGGCAGACTCTCAGGCAGACGCTCCCTCCTATCGGGGCTGCAGAGGAAGGTAGAGCAGAAGGAAGAGAGGGTCTGCCCTGGTTGGGAGGGACTTCAGCAAGAAGATTCTAGAGCTCCTGAAAGCAGCCACAGGAGCCACGGTGTGCTGGGAATGGCTTGCCCATAGAATAGAGGACACCCCGTTAAATTTGGATTTCAGAGAAGTAACACCTCGTTTCTTTAACAACTTTACGGAGACGTCTTTGATATATAAAAATTCTATATATTCAAGGTACACAACTTGATGTTTTGATATATACATATACTGTGAAAAGATCATCACAATCAAGCCTCTATAATGTTACCATTTGTGTGTGTGTGTGTGTGTGTGTTGAGATTTAAATCAAAATCTACCCTGCAAGTAAACTGCAAGTATACAAAATAGTATTGTTGACGATCATTACCACGCTGTACATCAGACTCCTAGAATTCATTCGTCTTGTACAATTGGAACTCTGTGCCCTTAGGCCGAAAGAAAATGTGGTATATATTTATAATGGAATATTATTCAGCCTTTAAAAATTAAGAAAAATCCTGCCCTTTGCACCCACATGGGTGAACCCGGAGGACATTCTGCTAAGGGAAAGAAACCCGACGCGGAAAGACAAATACTGCACGATCTCACTCATACGTGGAATTTAAAATAGCAAAACTCATAGAACGGTGGTGGCCAGGAATGGGGGGAGGGGATGAGAAGGGCAAATGAGGAGGTATTGATCAAAGGACACATACATTTTTTTATTATGGTAACATACAGGAAACATAAAATTTACCATTTTACCCATGTTTGAGTACATATATGATCCATTATTGTGCCCACCATTCCCACCTTTTAGTTTCAGAACTTTATCATCTTCCCAAACAGTAACCCATGAAACACTCACCCCCAGTGGCCCCAGCCCCTGGATTGACCTCCTCTGGACCTTTTGTATAAATGGAATCATACAGCATGTGGTCTTTCGCATCTGGCTTCTTATTACCCGGCATAATATTTTCAGGTCTCATCAGGGCTGTAGCCTGAGCCAGTCCTTCATTCATTGACGGAGAGACCACGTTTTCTTTATCCACCATTCACCGATGGACACGTGAATTTTTTCCACCTTGTGGCTCCCGTGAATGGAGCTGCGAGGAGCGTGTGTAGAGTTTTTGATCAAACACCTGCTTCCAATAGTTTGGAGTATATGCCTCTGAATGGAATCGCTGGGTCTGACAGGAACGGCATGTGGAACGTGCTGAGGAACTGCGAGGAGCTCCTACCGGGGCAGTATCGCTCGAATCCCCACCAGCCCCGGCTCAGGCACCAACAACCCTGTGGGATGCAGCCCGGTGGACAGGGGGCTAAAGGGACAAATGCAGGGGCACCTGGGTGGCTCAGTCGGTTAAGCGTCTGCCTTCGACTCAGGTCATGATCTCGGGGTCCTGGGATCGAGTCCCACATCGGACTCCCCACTCAGCAGGGAGCCCGCTTCTCCCTCTCCCTCTGCTGCTCCCCCTGCTTGTGCTCTCTCTCTCTCTGTCAAATAAATGTAATAATAATAATAATAATAATAATAATAATAAAGGGACAAATGCAGAACACTCAGGGTAGAAAGTAAAGTCTGCGTGATTTGCTGCTGGTGGACTATGGGGAGCGGAAGAGAAAGAGGTGTAAAGGATGCCGCTTGGGGCTTTGGGGGGAGAGCAGTACCCTTCGCTGAGGCAGACATACCAAAGAGGATGGGGTGGGGGGGAGCTGTCGACCATGAGTTTAGTTTGGGACACGTTCATATTTTCCGAGTGCTCTCCCTGTTCCAAACACTGTTTCCCAAGGCTTACCTCTATGATTGTATTCAATCCTCACCTAACCTCCCAAGGGGAGCTCAGAGAGGGTTTGGAACTTGCCCGAGGTCACACAGCTGGAGAAGTGGAGTGGCCAGGATTTGAGGAAAGGTGTCTCGGACACAAGAGCTGTGAGGCCACGCTGCCCTCTCAGCAACCCTGCCATGTAGGAAACTCTAATTTGTCTCCAGCCCAGATGGGCGTTCCAGGCAATTCTTAATGTCCACCCTAAGAGAGACATCAATTTTCATTTTTCTTGTTTATATACTCCTGAATTATCTCAAGATTTACCGAAACACACAAGAAAAGTGTTTTATTTTTATAATTAAAAAAAGGATAGGGGTGCCTGGGTGGTTCAGTTGGTTAAGCGTCGGCCTTTAGCTCAGGTTCTGATCCCAGGGTCCTGGGATCGCATCCCACGTCAGGCTCCCTGCTTAGTGGGGAGCCTGTTTCTCCCTCTCCTGCTCCCCCTGCTTGTGCTTGCTCTCTCTCTCTCTGTCAGATAAATAAATAAAATCTTAAAAAAAAAAAAAAAAAAAAGATAGACCTTGAAAAAAAAAAAAGTCCAGCCAAACAGGTGAAGAGGCAGGGGAGGCCCAGAGGCCAAGGGGCTTCTGTCAGAGGAAAGACCCCAAAGTAGGTGTCATCAGTCTGGAAAGAGAAAGTCTGAACACAGACAGGATCAAAGGATGTAACATCCAAAACCGTGTGGCTGGGTGAGCCCCAAGTACCCTAGCTCCCTGCGACCACAGGAGGGGCTCCCCCTGAGGCTGGGAAGAGGCTATGTGGGGGCGAACACAAGCAGGCATGACCCACATAAGACAGTGCTGGGCAGTTTTACCACATCCCCCCAAAACCATGTGTCTCTGCTACACGGTAAAGGGGGAGACTGTGAATAGAGCCGTGGTTCTGAAGAGAACTCCAGAAGGGTATACCTGGGAAGTACAAGATGGTGTGTCTTGCTTCCCTACTAGGCAGGCAGGTGGGGTCTCTGCTGACGGATGGGGCCCAGACTCTGGTGGTGGCCCCACAGCACGGTGAGGAATGCTTTTGTAGACCCCCCTATGTCAGCAGCCCCCCATTCTTTGGCTTGTGCTGCTGACATTTCCTCAGGCTGCCATAAAGTGCTGGCAGACTCAGCTTCGCCTCCCCTCCCCTCACTCCCACCCGCAAGCTGGCTTCCCTGAGCCCTCTTGTAGAGAGACAGCCCCTGCCTCACCCGGAAAAGAGCATGCCGAGGGGAAGGCAACAGTGGTGAGCACACCAGACTCAGTTCTCTGAGGAGAGCCGTGGTGCATGAGGAAAGATTCGTCCAAAGGAGAAAAAAACACCCCTGCCCCTGTGAAGTCGGACTTTGAGGAGCCGCCCCACCCTTAACAAACCCTCCGGGTTATTGGAGGTCACGTGGCATTAAGAAGCATGGGGCCTGAGAGTATGGGATCCTCTACTTCAAATAAGTTCAAGGAACAAGGATGTCATCGTACCCCCAAGCCTAGCAGTTGAGACAGCAAACATTTGTTATCCCAGGCTGGGACTCCTGGCTCGGTCTAGCTGGGTCCTCTGGTTTGGCGTCACTCATGTCGAGGAGGCCGCCCTCAGGTGTCGGCCAGGGCTGTGGTCCCATCTTAGGGCTCAGGGGGAGGGGCCGCCTCCAGGATCTTGGGTCCTCATGAGCTGTGGGCTCCTGGCCACGTTGTTCTCTCCAGAGGGCAGCTCACAGCAAGGAAGCTGGTTTCCCTCAGAGCAAGGCAAGGTTTTGTAGACATCTTAATGGTGATGTCCAGTAGGCTATTGGATAGGTGGGTCTGGAGTCTGGGAGACAGGTTTGGGCAGAAGATACCAGTTGGTGAGTCACCAGCAAGTAGATGGTACTGGAAGCCATGGGAAAGAGTTGGATCCCCCAGGGAGGGGAGGGGGCTAGAGACTTCTGTGCAATGCCAGGGCTGTGGTGATGATTCTCCCCAAGCCCTGGCAGGACAGGGGGCAGATGGCCCTGAGCTGTTAGCCCTCTTCAGGAATGACGTCTGTTGAAAGCAGTGGCCTTGCCCAAGGCCCCACAGCCTCACCGGAGTGTCTAGTATCTGAGGGGGTATAAGGGCCCAGCACCGTCATCCCAACACAGGACTAGTCTGAGGGGCCATCCCAGCCTCACAGCTCTGGGGTGGAGGAGCGACCTCCTTGTCCTCTCTCAGCTCAACCATTGCTTCCTCAGGGAAGTCCCGTGGGACTGTCCCTCCCTGCCACCAGCAGTCAGGGTCCTGTCACGACTGGCTTCCATAGGACTCTGGTGTCCCCTCTACTGGACATATCCGTGTTTATGATTACACGTGGATTCCTATGTTTATTTGGCTGTTGTCCGAGTCTTCCATTAGCCCACAGGCCCCACAGGGTCAGGAATAGTGTCTCCTGGTCACCCCACATGCTCAGTGTCATCATGGGCCTGGTATCCAGGAGGTCATCAGGACACACATGTTTAACGAACAAGGTCCCTGGTAGTGACAAGTGCCTGGGCTCCAATCCAGGTGACATTTCTGGCCTAAGGAAGGCCCAACCTACACTTCTCCACTGAGGCCAAATTCCTTCTCTTGTGAAGACCTTCCTTCAAGGGTGGGATTTTGTGTTCTCACTGAAGAACAGTGGGCCCTTTTTACCAATCCACCTCCCCAACCCCCCACAAAGGAGGGAAGGAATCACCCTTTTCCTCAGGCCAGGAAGCATATGTCTCTCCCCAGGTGCGCCATCCCCCCGTCTGGTCACCACCTCCCTACAAGGCCCTGCCCTGGCTTGGCCCCAGCGCGGTGCCTTGTTTTTCTTCCTTTGTACACAGGTTGCAGGGGGTGCTCGCAAACTGGAGGCCCCACCAGGGCTGAGGGTTCAGCTCCTCTCATAATGGGAGGTCAAACGAAATGAAAACCCACCTCCCTTGCCCCATCATCTGAATCCCTACATTGGCTATGACATGGCTAAGGGGAAAATATTGGATTTATTTTTATGAGTTAGTCATCACCCCAAGGCCCTTAAGAGGAACCGGGCAAAGTGAATCCATTCAGAAGGTCGGGAGGTCATAGCTAACTTGTAAAAATAAATCCAATATTTTTTACTCTGTCTTATTAGATTTATATGATGCAGACATCCAAGGGAGGTTTGTTTTAAAAAAAAATGGTCATTTCCCAGTGCTATGTAGAGTATTTCTTCTTCGCCTCTGCCAAACACCCATTCCATCTCTAGGCTCTCTGCCGATCATCTGGCTGGGTGGCAATTTCTTGATTTTTTTGAAATAAAGATGGTTTTGAAATGAATTACCCGAGAGTCTCGGTCTCCCCTCCATCATTTCATCCCCACAAAAACTAGCACCAGTATTTCTGAGCCTGAAGTAGCCAAACATGAAGGTTGGAAAGAACTGAATCTATCTGCTGGGTCGTGCTACTGGCAGGTTCAAAAATTCACTTTCCGTCTGAAAAAATGAGGCAATAACTAGTGTGGGATCAAATGGACCCATTGCCATCACTCAGGAAATAGACTATGTTGCCCACACACTTCTCTCTTGGCTCCCGGCCTGGTTCTCCCTCACCGGGTGTCTCTCAAGTGACAATAGGGAGCATGGGCCACTCAGAAGTCTGTGGGGACAGTGATGAAAGTCCATCCCCACTCCTGGATATTTTGCTCAAGCGCCTGCCCCTTCTTCTCTCTCCTTCCTCACTGTCCGGACATTGACTTTCTCCGCAACAGTTTGACAAGTCCAAGATCAAGGTGTGGGCCAGCCTGGTTTCTTCGGAGGCCTCTCCCCTTGGCTTCCAGATGGCTGTCTTCTTGTTGCATCCTCACCTGGTCTTTTTCCACGTGTCTGCACCTGTCTGGTCTCTGAATGCACGTCCTCTTCAGAAGGATGTCAGATTGGATTCGGGTCCAATCGAAAGACCTCATTTTAATTTAATATCCCTTTTAAAGATCCTACCTCCAAAGGCGGTGAAGTTCTGAGGTACGGCGAGGAGTTAGGGCTTCAACATATGAACTTGGGGAGACAAAAATTCAGCCCCTAACGCCCTCCCAGGCTAGACAGCAAGCTCTTTACTGACGGGGAGGGTCTGTCTTCAAACAGTGTTCATGCTCGGGGCAGAAGGGGCTCTGCAGAGACTAGAGTTATCAAGCCTCCACAGGAAGAGGGACAATGATGTATGAATCATCTTGTCGTGATGAGACTGTCCAGTGACCCTCTTTCTTGTTCTCTCACGGCCGTATTTCCTGTTTTATTTGTGTGCACAGGCCGTGGACACGACCTTCTCCTGGACCACCCCTCTCTACACATCCACTTTGCACAGAAGAAGTCATGGGATTAACTGTTTAATCTGCCAATTCTGAATGGTGGGAACACGGAGAGCTCCTTGGTGTGTTGTGTTTCAGCCTCTTTCTCGAAGCTGAAGTTTCAAATTATCCTGTGTTCTCAGGAGAAAAGCCATCAGTTTCTGCTCTGAATTTGCAAGGCCACTTTCCAGCCTGGGATAAATACCCAAAGCGAGCCAGAGTGATCCTGCTGGGCTCCCCCCGGAGAGAATGTGAGCAATAATGTCATCACACGACTCTCCGGCCCGCCCGCCCTAGCTCTGGCCTCCCCCTACCCCCTACCCCTTGTGAAGGATTCCATGGAGAGACCTGGGTGCACTGGTTAGACCAGGAGGCCTGCAGGAAGGTGAGGCCTGGTATTCCAAGCTAACCATCACCCAGTACTTTAAATTCGGACCATGGCAAGCTCCGTTCACTCTCAGGGACAGGTCTCTCTATGCAAGCCAACTAAGGTGCCCTCTGAATAGTATGATTTTAAGGGCATTGAAAGACCCTTCTGTGCCTCGAAATGCCACCATTAAAACCACTCCTTTGCTTTTGCTTTTTTGGGGAAATATTTTTCAAGGTGCACTCCGTGAAACGCTGGGTTCATAGAAATCAATATCTGGGGGGCGGTAAGGAAGAGTTCTTTAAGGGAAGGACAGGACACTACGCTTTCTTTCACACCTTGTTTTCCCAGATCCTGGCCTGAGGTTCTGCCACATAGCAAATGCAGTAAGTCTGTGTAGGATGATTGTTAAATGGTCAGATAAGTTTGGGAGAAGCACCAGGCAAAAGCCCAAATTAAGGGAGTTTTCTTCCTTTGGGCCTTCTCAGAGCTTCAGTGAACTGATGTAGCTCATGGAGATGCCGAGAGAGGGAACTTTTCGGCTAACGTTTATTTGGGTTTAATAGTTTCCAAGTGCAAGGGCGCCTGGCTGGCTCAGTCGGTTGAGCGCCTGACTCTTGATTTCTGCTCAGGTCATGGTCCCAGGGGCATGAGATGGAGCCCTGAGTCGGGATCCACGCTCAGCTCGGAATGTGCTTGAGATTCTCTCTCTCTCTCCCTCTGCCCTTCCCCTGTGTGTGGGGACTCTAAATTAATCAATCAATTAAAATAAAAATTTTTCTAAAAAAATAATAATAACATCCAAGTGCAGTTAACCATGGGACTGAGCTATCTTGTTCTATGGTGGAGTCGTTGTATAGATTACAAGCTTCCTATGCTAAAGAAGAACACTGAAGGGGATGTAAAGAGGTGTAGACCTGATAAAAATGGCCCTGGGGCAACCTGAGAAGCCATTGTGTAGACAGGAAACCCGAAGGTCCTCAAAGCCCATTTGAGGGAAAGGCTGACTGAAGGCGCTGTCTCTAGAACGGACCCGATTCGAGGTTGACATCGGGGCTGGGCGAGAACAGCAGAGTGTTTTGGAGGAAGCCAGTTTGCTTGGGTTGTCACTGGGTCCCCGGGCACAGAGCCCATGTCTAGAGCAGGTAGGCCTGCACGGGGATGGGGGAGCGAGCAGGGAGAGCAGAAGGACAAGGAAGGGAAAGAGCCAGGAGGGCTGAGATTTGGGGCCTGGCAGAGCCATTGAAGCGGGTGGGGGTGCGGAGTTGGGACCCCAAAGAACCCTGAAGATGAATGTTGCATAGCTCAGTTATGCCCAGCCTGACCCTGCTCCCCGATGCCGCCAAACAAAACACCACCATCAAGAAGCTAAGGCTGCTCTTCTCATTCTAGAAAAAAGACCCAGAGACCCAGAGACCCAGAGACAGAACAGTCCCATTTCTCATAGCTTCCATTTAGCATCCCCCACCCCCCTTGATGAGCCGCTGCCAAGATGTGCACAAAACGAGTGCAATTTAAAACTCAGGAAGCTCGGTTTTCAATAATTCCCTGCTAGGCTTCCGTCTGCGAAAAGTAAATAACACGGCGGCTACAAACCCTGGGAGCAAAATCGTCAATAACGGCGCCATGCTTATAAACTTTCCCAATTTTCTGCAAATCTCCGCCGCCTCTCTCCTGACTTGGGTCTGTATCAGATTTTTTTTTTTTTCCTTTATTGAACATCTGTGTTGGGAGCCACTGTCACAAAAAGTAATAAACACATCAATCCAAAAGAAAAAGAAAGGACTGCGCAGGCCAAACGACTCGGCCAATCAAACCGGCAGCTGGTGGCAGGCCCGGGCGGGGGGGGGGGGCTAAGCGACCCTCTTCCTGGAGGATTTTCCGGGGGATGCTCCCCACCCGCGAGGCCAGACATGCGCCTTCCCCATACGTTCATTGCAGTTCCTGCTGCTAATTGCAGATTTCAACCTTTGTTGAGATTTCAGGAGTGGGGATTAATTTGTAAGCCTCCCGTTCGGCCAAGACCTGACGATTCCTGCGTTGCCTTTGCCTTTTCCCAAAGATTAAGGGAACAAGGGAACGATGTGTCTTGGAATAAAGAATTCCTTAAGAAAAGAGCTCCAAACAAGAAATGATTGCCTCTCAAATCACTACCCGTGGGTTCTGCAAGCATGTACTGGAGACGTGATTGCGGTGTTCACGGTCCCCGAGGGCCCCCCCGCCCCGCCGCCCACCCAAATAACAGCAACAAAAAATTATGCCTGAAAGGGAAACAAAAGCAATTTATGTTTTCCAGTTATCGTCCCAGAAATAGCCAATGATTACTTGCATACCGAACAGGCGAAATCAAATCTTTCACTACTGCTTTAAAAAAAAAAAAAAAATCCTATTACAAATTACATTTAACTCAGGTGTGTATAGTTTGCCAGTTCTTATCCAATTGTAAATTAGACCAGGGTTGCCCGTTGGGAGCGGAAAGTGGCTTTTGAAACATGTCTTATTGACTGGGTGTAAATTACCTGCAGCCGATTTGTGAAGCAAATTTGAAGAAGGAGACGCCTCCAGGCAACACTGTATTGATTGTAGATTGATACTCAGCTGATTTTAAGGTGAAAAATAAATATTGTTTGAGCAGCAATTTAATTAACAAATCATTGCATAAATGGTAAGAATATTGTGTTGTCTAATACAGGGATTTGGGCGCTTTTTTTTTCCAATTATGTGATAAATGCTTTGTTTCACATGTAGATAAATTGTCTTTAGTTATCGCTCTCCGTCTCTGTGAATCCACATAAAGCAAAATCATGGTCGTGGACACCTTGCTCATTTTTCTTTAGACTCTAGAAGTGAGGGTTTTCCCTGCTCCTAAATCTTCAGCACTAGCAAAAACTGAGTGGTGCTGTTTTTAGCAGAGTCCTTGTGGGACCAGCTGGAACCGGGCGGGGGGGGGGGGGGGGGGGCAGGGATCAGGAGCCTCCCCCCCCACCCGCCCAGGCTGCCAAGCCAGCTCTGTCCTCAAGCTGTCCTGCGATCTTAGGCACATGACTGTGCTTCTCCCAGCCCCATTTCCTTGGTGGGTTAGATCTTCCCTAAAGTAATGGTGATAACAAGTTCTTGGAGGCAGAAGGCCTGGCTTATAGTCTTTGCCTGTTCCCGTGAAGTGAATTCTCCCCCTCTGGCTGATTTGGAGCAACCAGTTGGCCATGACTGTATGCATGGTTGGGAAGAGAGGCTCCCGCACCCCCCAACCAGCTCCAGGATTGTAATGATGAATATCAACATGATTTCTCATGAAGAGCATGTCCAGAATATCCAGCATTTCTCCTTTTGTTCTTTTAGGGGAAAGAAAGCAAGACAATGACAAAATCATCGAATGTGGAGATAATGTCTATAAAGCATTCCCAGAAATCCCCCAATGAACCGATTTTTTTAAAAAAAATCTTTTCTCCCTTGATACAAAAGTACTCCATATGGTTCAAAAAGAATGCAGGGAAATTCAGGAAAGCCAAAGGAATAGAAATGTGTAAATCTCTATAATTACATCACCCAGAGATTAATATATTGGGGTATTGCTGGTTCAGTTATTCCTCTCTGCTCTCTCACCTATACACACACACACATACACACACACATACACACACAAACACACAAACACACACATACACACACAATACTTTTACAAACATGAGATCAAACAAGCTTGTGTGAGTCTTTGCTTGTTAACCAATGAAAATGTTAACATGTCATTAAATATTCCTGCATTATTTTAACGCCTGCATCTCTAAGCTTTAATCAATCCATCCTTTATTTCTGACCTCTAGGCTGTTTCCAGTTGTCTGTTAATGTGGGACAACTGTGTATTCATCATGGACCGAATCTTTGTCCACAGCCATTATTATGGCTGATGAATCAATTGCAAGATCAGGAGCTGCTATATCTACTAATATATATTTTTTTTAAAGATCAAACTTGTCACTGAGAGAAACCTCTTATTACCATTCTGGATATGATCAGAGAAACCCGTGGTCTAGGGACAGGCCCAACATTGATTGAGTGACGTTATACGGTTTCTTTTGTTTGTATTTTTTATTTTGTTGATTTTATTTTTTGCAACGAAGAGCCAGTTAAGGGTTGGTTGGTATCATCTTGTCCATCAAATACCACCGTTCTTCATAAGGGTGACCCCTGAACCTGGAAGAAGGGGCCCAGGAGGCCAGTTCCCCATCCCTCTGCCTATTTCAGAGCAGCTGAGCTATGAAGGAAGGAGAGGAAGCCCTCGCTTAGAGGGGAGATGGTGGGAAGAGTGGGCAGGGAGGGCTTCACGCCTAGGAAGAAACAGACCGCTTTAGGACATTTCTGATTTGCCTTTTCAACAATATTCAAGAGGACATTGAAGCCAGAAATGAGAGCAAGCAGGATGGGAGAGAAACAATCTGAGATAAGGGGAGAGTGAATGGAGAGAAAACACAATTGATTAATTAAAAACCATCATCTGAACAGCAGGTTGGATGCTGCAGAAAATCAATTTAATGAGGTAAGAGACAAATTCAAGACATCTTCCATTATACACAGGGGGCGTTTGATAGATACCGATTTACGGCGACAGAGAAAAATGACCAAAGACGCATTTGAAAAACTTAAAGCTTGCCGCTAACAGAACAAAAAGGGAGTACGTCCTTCCAGATTATTTGTTTAAGAAGAGGAAGAAAGTAAATGTAATCTGTATTTAAAAAAAAAAAAAAAGGAGGAGAAATCAAACAAGCCTAAAAAACAAAACAAAGTAAGAGAAAACCAAACATGACTATCATACTTTATAATCAGATTAGCTACTAAATATAAAACTGTATAAATGAGTTAACACTATTAAATTCAGAGATTTTCAGATAGAGTAAAAAAAGTTGCTATTTGGTGAGATTATCCTAAAAGAGAAGGACTCAAAAGTATTAAATAAGGATATAAAAATTTTGAATAATAAGGTTGATTTAAGATATACATATCAATTTTGTTCCCTCCAAGGAGACTAAATTCTTTTAAATTTACCATAGAATCTTTGCAAAAATTATCTTTAGCTTCCAAGGATGACCTTAATGAATTAAAAAAAAATGATATTGCTCCTGACAGGTAAGGTTTTAAGATTGAAAATCGAGCCCAACCATTCTCTCCCCTTCATTTCCCAAATCTCATAGAAATGTTTGAAGAAATCTAACAACGCAAAACAAACTGTAGCTAGCCCAGAAAACTGACAGGAATGTAACTAAGGGACCCCAATTTTATAGTACTTCTAAAAGCCACAGAAAGGGGAGTGAGAAATAATCCAACAAGTGACACAGAGCCTGCATTTCATGGCAGGCCTGGGGGAACCCTGAGAACCCCCGAGAAGAATCTGCACACTCCAGGAGGCCAGGAGAATGCCCTCCTATCAGAAGGGCAGGGCTCAAGGGGCGCCTGGGTGGCTCAGTCGGTTAAGTTTCTGCCTTTGGCTCAGGTCATGATCCCAGGGTTCTGGGATCGAGTCCCACGTCGGGCTCCCTGCTCGGCGGGGAGTCTGCTTCTCCCTCTCCCTCTGCCCCTCCCCCTGCTTGTCCTCACTCTCTCTCAGATAAATAAATAAAATCTTAAAAAAAAAAAGAAGAAGGACAGGACTCAGGATGAGGACAGCCCAGGGACAGCCAACCGGGCACTCGAGCAGAGTCCTTAGGCATTCTGATGCCAATCCCGCCGTGACCAATGATGGGAACAGTCACCTGGGTGAAGCTGACAGACGAGCCCTTCCCGGTCTGTGGGGCTCCCTGTGGCCCCTGGGCTCTGGCCCCTTGCCCTCCAGACAAATGAAAGTATGGGGTGGTGAAGACCCACAGAAAAGTCGTCATCATGGAACACTCTTTTCCAAAGCACAAATTTGTCACAGTCTCCCTATGAAAAATGCAGCATCTCTGTTCTCTGACTCCAAAATGCTGAGATGAGAGATAAAAAAAAGTTGCAGGTGGGGGATGGGAACGGGAGCTGAGCCATCTCTCCACGTTGAAGGCGAGACCCATCCAGTTTTCTCATTCCCCTCACCCTTTTGTTTGTTTTTTCCAGGAAAAAAAATAATATCTAGGCGTACTTTTTGAGTTGTTTTCTAAATTCGAATTGAATAAAAGTAATACATTCTGATGTTTTTCCAAGTGCTCTGAGACCTACATCATTTCTTCAGCTCCTCAGACCGAACCCTTTGAATTGGGTAGCCCCAGTAGCACTGTGCCCATTTGACAGATGATGGATGAGAACACTGAGGCCCAGGGAAGGTAAGTGGTTTGCCCAGAGTCACAGAGGGGTGGAGCTGACTCCTGAGTCAGGAACTTCTGACTCTAAGCCCCGTGGTCTTGTTCCTTTACCAACAACCATAAAACCTTGACCTGACTGACAAATAAGAGCCTTGGCCACATTCGTGGGAGCCAAGATGGTTCTGAGAGACTGAACACAAGTCACGGGTGCAGCTATTACACGGGAACTTTTCTGCTGAGAGCTCACCCCGCTCTTTGACTCATTCTTCTCGCTCATGAAATGGGAAAATGGTAGGAGCTTCTCTGTCTTGTCCCTTTCCAGTGAGCCTGCCTGATTGTCCGCTGAGGGGAGACAGAGACCCCGGAGAGCCAGGGGGCAGGGGTCCTGGGGAGGTGTAGATGCAGATGAGGTCCCAGTGCCTCTCCCGTGTGGTTTGCCCATGGCTGAGGACAAGGCTCCCCGAACTGTGGAGTTGGTTGGCTTTCTAGTTGGAGGCTTGGCACAAAGATTTATGTGCCTAGTGTGACCACACTCACCATCCATCACGATTAGTTACAATAAAATCTCTCTTCGTGTTTTTAAAAGCCCTTCGAGTTACATTCCATTATGCAGTTAACAGGTCGCAGATGGTCGGGCCCCGGCTCAACCAGAGAACCATTTTTTGATCTCTGATAAGGAGGACAGGGAACCAGCGCTTGACCTTCCCCAGAGCGCCCCCAAGCCCCACCCCAGACCCTGAGCCTGGGGTAGAGGAGAGAACAAAGAAGGGGGGCCCTGGCTCAGCCCCGAGAACTCGGTGGCCAGACTGAAGCGAGTGGCTGAACAAAGCTGAAGGGCTTGGGTTACACCTTTCTCTCCAGGGAAGTTAACCCGGATGCCCCCCGGGCCCTAGAACATCCCGTCTGCCTCCCCTCTGCGGCCCTCTCCAGGCTGGCCTGCATCCCACTCCTTCACGTTGGCTCAAAGCCCCTGCTGGAAAAGCAGACCTTGAGAGGTGAAGGGGACGATGATTGATGGTGTCCCCCCAAAACTTGCTGCCCCCCACCCTGGTCTCAATAAATGGCACTAGCTGCTAGCCCCGGCCCTGTGGCAAATATCAGGTGCTCTCAGATTGTCACCCCCCTGCCGCAGGAGAATTCTGTGGTCCTGCTCACCGCCTGACACCTGCCGTGGGCCCAGTGGGGGACTACACGACCCCCGCCCTTGACATTAGGCTCGGCCTTGTGGCTTGCCTTAGCCAGTGGCATGTGACAGGATGTGAAGTAGGCAGAAGCTTGAAGAACCATCGTGTGTTCCTGCCAGTTCTCTTCCTCGTTTGCAATCCATCCAGAAGAGAGGCCGCTCCTTCAGGCTGGAGGCTTCCGCGAGCGGATTCCACCAGCAGCCCACAGTGACCTGCAGCCGACAGGGGACCTCACTCTGTTTCTATGAGCTGCTGAGATTCTGGGGCTGTGGGGTACGACGGCATAGCTCAGGAAGATCCCACACTCAGGGACCACCCCCGAGCTCCTTCTTGCCCTCAGCCTCCATGCCACGCTACACCCAGTCGGGCGAGCTCTGCCACCCCGCCATCTCGAATCCACCCTCTTTTCTCCACCCCGGCAGCCCCCACTCCATCCACCAGCCACTGGTCCCCCCATGCTCTGCTCCCCATTTGCATGGCTGCTCTTCCCCCGCCACGCAGTGGAAATCCGTGAGGCTACCCCCATGCTTCTACCGCCTTCCAAGACTGCTTGTAGGTTTTTGCAAGAGAAGTCCAACTCCTTGCCCGCCCGATGCTCGGTGCGACCAAGCTCTTCCCAGCTCTCCACGGCAGCTCATCCTTCTCTCTGCCGTGTTTGCTCATCTGCCTCCCGGGCGTCCTCTCTTCCTCACACATGGTGTCCCCCCCAACCTCTGCCTGGACTGTTCTCCCCACATTCGGTCACTTCTCCAGGAATCAGTGCAAACGGAGCCCCCTCAGAGAGGTCTTCCCTGACCCTTGCCCCCCCTTCCCAGCTGAGTTTCAGCGCATTTATCATTACCTTGTCTGTTGCCTTATTTGCTTTCTGTCTGTCCCTACACCTCACACCAGAATATAATCCCCATGAGAGAAGGGACCATTGTCTTCTCCTCTGATGCATCCCCAGTGCCGGGCACATGGGTGCTTGAGAGAATTTGTTGAAGAAGTAACAACCAACATTCACTGAGCGCTTGCAGGTGGTAACTCATTTCGAAACCTCGCATGTATCAACTCTCAGAAACCTATGAGGTAGGGGCTATTACCATCTTCATTTTATAGGTGGAGACTCTGACTCCAAGGCACAGAATGGTTGTCTCACTCGGCCAAGGTCACACAGCTAGTGAGGGGTGGGCCTGGAACTCGAGCCCAGGCAGCCTGCCTCTAGAGCCTGGGCACTTAACTACTGTGTTCTCTTGACCAGATCCATGGCTTCGTGGGACTTTGCCAAGTCACACCCAACCAGAGATGACGCCATCAGTCAGCATATGTCCCGAGAAAATAGACACATTGTCCAAAGGCAACCATACTTCTTCCTTCCGGTCTCAGGGTTCCCATGATATCATGAAAGGAATGCGAACTCTGAAGCCAGACGGGCCTGGGGGTGCCCCTCAGTGGTCATTCAGCGAGGATTAACCATGTGCCAGTCCCAGGGCCAAGGACATAGTGTGTGTTATGTCATTTGACAGATAGGGACACTGAGGCTTAGGAAGGTTGAGTACATTGTGTATGCTCACAAGCCGAGAGAATATTCCAGCTCAGACAGTGTGACTGTAAGACTGTGGTCAAGATACTTAATCCCTCCGCGTCTCAGGTGAGTCATCTCCACAGTGATACAAACAGGTAACACAAACTCACAGAACCCCCCGAGCGCCAAGCGGCACCTCATACATAGGCGGGCCGACGGCAGCGACAAATGCCAAGGAGACACCCCCACCGTTGGGCACCATTGCTCATTAGAAATAACTGCCTGGGCTCAACTATCAAGCAGTCGGGGATTTCAGAGACTCCCGAGAAAAGTATTGATCCACTAACGACCCGCCTAAATCACTAGAAAGCCATCTGCAAACAAAACGCCCTTGAGAAATCATCAGTTGTCACCAGCTCCTTAACCTTCATGGCCAGTGGGGTCAGACAGCGAACTTCATTCCCTAATGCTCTGGTGCCACCAGCCCCCACCCCTTCCTGAGCCTCTGAGCTGGCTGGCTAACAGCTTCGGGGAAAGACGCTAACCTTCCCAGACCCTCCACTTCCCAGGGAAAAAGGAATCCAGCCCAATGCCGACCCCGGAGAGCTCCAAATCAGATTCGTTTTCTCTAAATCCTAATAAATGAGAAGAAGGCAGGGTGTTTCATCTCCTGCTTATCAACTGCGTGATCCACCGTGGGGATGTGGCCGTGAGGCTGGGAGCCTGACAGATCCCTCTCCTTAGGGAGCAGATTCATCACACCTTCCATTTCCATTCTAAGTGCCTTCTCGGCCAACCCGGCCCGGCCTCCCTGTTACTACGATCTACTCAGCGGCGCATCGGCAGGCCCAGCCACAAGGCAGCAGACCTAAAGGCTTCCCTTGAAACACACCAGGGGTCCCTCCTTGAAGGTCTTAGTTCATTCATTTCCATTACAGATCTGGGACTCTGGCTGTACCCAGGCTGCTGGCTGGAAGCTGACACAGGGAAAGGGGCCAAGTGGGAGAGAATGAAGGCAGAGAGAAAGGAAAGCAACAGTCTGACTTCAGGCTCCACACATCAGGCTCAGGGATCTTTGTCAAATGAGGAGAGCGAGCTGACCCCACCGAGCAGACCACAGGCATCTCCCCAATTCCACAGTGCCGTGACCTGCCCAGGCTGGTCACGTTGGTCTCTCCTGCTCTGGGATAGAGTAGGTCCCCCGAAGGACACTTTGAGGACTCCAAGTAGCTCTATGAGTGAATTCCATCAGAGTCCAGACTCAGGGCTTTGTCAGAATCACAAGCCCTTCAGAGGGCAAAAACCGTAGTCGGTCATTCAAAGAGGTGAGGACCGTTAGGGCTCAGACCATCTGCCCTGCGGAGAGCAAGACACGAGGATGCCTCTGAGCCCTCCACAGTAGTAGAGTCGGGGCCCCTGGCTGCCTCAGCCAGTGGAGCATGTGACTCTTGATCTCGGGGTTGCGAGTTCGAGCCCCACGTTGGGGGTAGTGTTTACTTTAAACAACGCAAAAAACCAAGAGAGTAGCAGAGTCTACCATAGAACAGGAGGGCTCTCTGCCATATGCAAAGTCTGCTTCATGGGGGAGAATATGGTCACTTGGTCAAACCTTAAGTCAAAAGGCCAGCAGAGGATTTGAAATATCGCAGAGGAGAGCTTCATCTCTGTCTCTATCTTTTAAGGAGTTTTAAAGCAAATGTGAACTACCCGCTCCTCTCAAATGAGGTACAAGAGATTTATAATTGGATATCGCCTGGCCCACAATTTATTCCTCAAACATCTTCCCACCCTACCCCTAGGAAACAGTTTCCTAGCTGTGCCCACAGTGCTACCCCTCCATGTTATCCCTCAAGAACACTTTGAGAGCCCCGGTCAGCTCAAACAGAAAAGGACCACTCTTTAACACAGAGAGGTGCAGATGCCATCTGAATGTTGCCCAGTGTTGTCTTGGACAAGAAATTAAACGGGGCTCTTAAAAACCTTTGGACAGGGGCGCCTGGGTGGCTCAGTCTTTAAGCGTCTGCCTTCGGCTCAGGTCATGATCCCAGGGTCCTGGGATCGAGCCCCGCATTGGGCTCCCTGCTCCGCGGGAAGCCTGCTTCTCCCTCTCCCACTCCCCCTGCTTGTGTTCCCTCTCTCGCTGTGTCTCTCTCTGTGAAATAAATAAATAAAATCTTTAAAAAAAAAAAAAACAACCTTTGGACAGACAAAGACACCAAAACCACAGGCAACCAAAGGGGAGAGAAAAATAGATACACTGGACTTCATCAAAATTAAACACTTTTGTGCTTCAAAATATACCATCAAGAAGGTGAAAAGACAACCCACAGAATGGAAGACTGTTTGAAAGTCAATATCTGATGAAGGACTAGTATCCAGAACATATAAAGACCTCTTATAACTCAACAATAAAGAACAGAAATAATTCAAGTAAAAGATGACATTTTTCCAAAGACAGTCTACAAGTGGTGAATAAATACAGGAAAACGTGCTCAACACCATCAGTCATTAGGCAGAAGCAAATCCAAACCACAATGAGATGTGGCTTCACATCCATTAGGACGGCTTTCATCAATAAGATGGATAGTGTTGTGTTGGTGAAGATGTGGAGAAAGACACTGCTCACCAACTGCTGATGGGAATGCAAGATGGTGCAGTTGCTTTGGAAAACAGTTTGGCAGGTCCTCACAAAGTGAAACATACAGTTACCGTATGGCACAGTGATTCCCCCTCTAGGTGGAGAGAACCCAAGAGAACTTGAAGCACATTCATGTAAAAACTTGCACACAAATGTTAGTGGCGTCATTATTCATAAGAGCCCCAAAATGGCAACAACCAAAATACCCATGAGTTAATGAATAAATGAACAAAATGTGGTCTATCCATACAATGGAATATTATTCAGCCTTTAGCAGGAACAAAGCATGTTATATACACCATGACATGGATGGACCTTGAAAACAGTACGCTAAGTGAAAGACGCCAGACACAGATGTCACAGATTGTAGGGTTCCAATGATATGGAACGTCCCGAATAGGTGAATCCATAGAGACAGAAAACAGACTAGTGGTGGCCAGGGGCTGGGGAGAGGGGAGATTGGGCGTGGCTTCTAATGGGTATGGGGTTTTTTTCTGGAGTGATGAAAACGTTCTACAGCTAGATAGTGGTGGCAGTTACATAACTGAGAATATACTAAAAATCACTGAACTGTACGCTTTGAGAGGGTGGATTTTATGGTATATAAATTATATCTCAGTTTAAAGAAATGAACTCTTTTGGCAGTAATTACAGGGATCAAAGGAAGGCTTAAGCTTGAGAAGGGGGCGCCCACTAACTTCAGCAAATCAGAGAAGGCGAAGGGAGTCACCGTCAGCCTGAGCGGGCATGGCGCTGACCCAGCGAGCGAGGAAGAGGCTGGTGGATTGAGCGGAAGGGAGGGCGGCCAGGATGCTGCCAGCTTCCCGGGCAAGTTTCAGCCGTGAGTCAGGCCTGTGTCTTTAAAGGTAAAGAAAGTTCCTCTGCTTCCAACTCACATGAGCCCCAGTGAGATCAAGGAAGATGAACCAATGCTTTGGTGTCCTTTAAAGGCTCAGGCACTGAAGGTCCCCTGAGAGCATCAGTTTGTTCCATGACATGTGCTAAGGTCTGTAAGTCAGGAACCCTGGGTGAGGCCCCATTTTTTACTTGACTCGCTGTCATATAACTCAAGTCGTATAACTGTTTCGGATTTCAGCTTCCTTCCTCAAAAGTGAAGAAATTAGATCAATTGATTTCCAAGATCCTCCTAGCCCTAGAGTTTCCAGGATTCTGTAACAAAATGCCCAGAGCAAGTGACACTTTTCCTGTTTCCTGAAGTCTCCTTTTTTTGGAATTAGGCTTTGATCATGAATCATATCATGTTATTTCCATCGTATTCCTCTTTCTTCCTCCAAATGGGCTGAAGGTTTGTCTAGCCAGAGTCTTGACTCCCCACAGGACCTAGAAGGAGGTGAAGGTCTTTGTAGGTGCTTAATGAATGTTTATATGGGACAGTGGCTTGTAAATATTCTTTAGGATCCAAGGTAATGATCTGGTTTGTCTCTGTGCGGTTATGGAAAGACGAGCCACTTAGTAGGTTGAGAACTAGGAAGTATTGTTGGTCTGTGACTGGATCCCAATATTTTTGTACCCTTGGTAGTCCCAGAGGTGGACGCCAGGATTGTTCCTTGGGAGAGTTTATCACAGAGATTAGATAAGACCCTCCTTGCTGTGCTGGGGGAATGGGGTCACCCGGCAACACCTGCTTTAGACGAAGTGTTAAGATGTCTGCATCTTTGTGTCAAAGGCCAGTGTCATGGAGGACAGGGCTTATCTCTGCAGGAAATTATGAGATTAACTGATTTTAAAAACCCACTTTCTCCCAAAAGGGGTGAGCCATGAGGCCTTGGGACCAGAGGTGGGGAAAGAAGGAACCTTAGGAAGGAGCTTCTTGCCTGCTAAGGAGCCCGGTGGCCACTCTGGTTATCACTCTGGAGCACTTCCAGAGCCTAATGGATGTCACGTTTGAAGATGGAGTCCGAAGGCTTGGCTGCCCAGACACCCCCAGCCTGGGTCTCCATGATGGAGCCTTTCCGCGTCCACGTCAGTCCTCAAAGATTCTGCACAGACCCATTGCTTGGCAGAGCCCTGAGAACATCCCAGAATGTGAGCGCTCCATTTCAGTCCTATGAAAGGCTTAGTTACAATAAAGATGCTGAGTTTTCTAGTTGTGCTTTCTGTGTTCTCGGGGAAACTTCTGGATAAAGTCATGTAGTCATGCTGTCATCTAAAGAGCACGTCGAAGAGAACCTAATTCCAAACACAGTAAACAAAAGAGCAGCATGGTGACTGGATGCAGCCACGATTCAGGATGTGGCTTGTGGGCCTGGGGCATCCCTTTGGGGATGTACTCTTGTCTGTGTGATTTAATTTCAGGGGCACCCCACCCCAGAACATTCTTCTCCCTGAATTTTGAACTTGTGCCATCGGCAACCTATTCCTCTGGGTGAAACCTTCTCTGTGTTTAAACAGGAAATACTCCTGGGAGGTCTCACTCTCTTGTTAGTGGAAATGCGTGCATCAGTGGGGAAGAGGGGCTGTAAGTAGGGGCATCTGCAAAGGGGCCAAAACCACAGGAAGAATCAGTAGAAAAGACTGAATTCATCCATGTCATCCTTTTGCTAAGTGCTGCTTTCATACCTAGGGCCAAACGGAACACATTTCTCTGATCTCTAGGGACAATGGCAACCATGTTTTCATTCCCACTAGGCAAAGGATGGGTCAAGAAGAAATCTGGACCACAGTGAGATACCACTTCACGCCCATTTGAAAGCAATGTATGTCTATCTATGGATGTGGAGAAACTGGACCCCTCGTGCGTTGCTGGTGAGAATATAAAATGGTGCAGCTGCTTTGGAAAACAGTATAGCAGTTCTGCAAAAAAATAAAAAATGGAATTACCCTATGATCCAGCCAGCTATTCCACTTTGGGGGACATACCCAAAGGAATTGGAGGCAGGGGCTTGAACAGATATATGTATATCCATGTCCCCCACAGCATGATTCACACGGCCCGAAAGGTGAGAATAATGCAAATGTCCACCGTTGCATAAATGGATAAACAAAATGTGGTATGCACGTACAACGGGGTATTATTCAGCTTAAAAAGGAAGGAAATCATGACCCCCACTACAACATGGATGAAACTTCAGAGAGATGATGCTAAGTGAAATAAGCCAGACACAAAAGGACGAATACTGGATGAATCCACTCACATGAGGCGCTAGAATAGTTGAATGCATAGACACTGAAAGAATAGGGGTTATCGGGAAGGAGGGGATAGGAACTTATTGCTTGGTGGATACGAAGTTTCAGTATGGGAAGATAGAAAGTTCTAGAGCTGGATGGCGGTGCTAGTTTCAGTATGAGAAGATAGAAAGTTCTAGAGCTGGATGGCGGTGCTGGTTGCACAACAACGTGAATGTACTGAATGTCACCGAACTGGTGAAAATGGTAAATTTTATGTTATGTATGTTTTACTACACACACACACACACACACACACACACACACTTTTTTTAAAGGAAACAAAAAAGTTCAGTAGCTGAAAAATAGGCTTCCCTTCTCTTTCTTCTAGAAATAAGTTATAACCAGGATTCAGATTAGAGCAGAAGGTGTGTCAGTTAGAATAGGCTAGGTTATTGCTAGGTAACAAGCACCCCCCCCCCAAATTTCTCACTCATGCTGTGCATTCATCATGGGTTGTGCGGGGAGTCCTGCCCATCCTGCTCATCCTGACACAGTGGCATATGCCAGAAGGAAAATGATGTCCAAAGGGTCTTGCACAAGCAAATAAAGGCTTTGGCTTGAACATTACACATGACATTTCTACTCAAATCTCGTTGGCCAGAACTCATCGCATGGCTCTAAGGCTGGGAAGTCCTATGAACGTGTTCTCTGCAAGTGGAGAGTCTGAAGCCCTAGGCAAACACTACTAATGATTTCTTTAAAAGTATGTAGACTAGGGCTGTTAAGTGTCTGCCTTTGGCTCAGGTCATGATCTCCGGGTCCTGGGATCGAGCCCCCAGTCAGGCTCCCTGCTCAGCAGGAAGTCTGCTTCTCCCTCTGCCCCTCCCCTTGACTCGTTCTCTCTCTCTCTCTAATAAATAAATAAAATCTTTATAAAAAATTAAAAATAAATAAATATAAGAACGTAGATGAGTCCAGGGGAAATAATGCCCCCCCCCCATTGGCCTTGAAATTGAAAACGTCCTTCTGATATGCAAGCGTTCACCCAGTCACATCATTCATTTGGTCTTCTGTCCATGCCACAAACCTTTTCTGAGAGTCTGCTCTATGGGCAGGACCTTCTTCATGGGCCTGGTCACTTGTTGCCATCACAGATGGTTTCTGGTTCCACCAAGGAAAGGCTCTATCTCCAAGTTATCAAGGCCTAATTCCTCTGGATGTTTGGTGGTTAATCCTCTCCCCCCCAGCCACCTGGGCAAGGGCCCTTCAGGGCTCTAGTCACTTCTTGCCGCCTAAGATACTCTCCAGCTATTCCCTAGGATGACCGAGGCAGCCAAGCTCTGAGGGTCCCCTGGTTTCCCAGGGAGGATGGAAGCTCTCTGAGCCAACACTGGAGTGCCTACCTCACTGGGCAAAGTATGAGAATCTCCTCTAGCAGCCTTCTGTTTGGACTCTTGGGCAAACATTGAGCTGGGGAACACATTTCTAGCTCCCCAGGACATTGGTAGCACCTGGGCTCATGTCTTGCATCCACCTGGTACCCTGAGGCCAGCAGGTCCCAGCATCCCATTCATCCTCATTTTTCCCAGTCTCTTCTCTCACCTCTTGCATTTCCTTCTCTCGGCTCATTCTCCTGTGTCTCCTGGGGGTCTTCTTTCCACTGCCAATGAGCCCCCCAACCTTCATTCATTTATCCCATAAGTGCTTACTGACCGTCTCCTTTGTGCCAGGCACTGTTCTAGGTACCAGAGACAAAGTAGTGAACACAACAGACAGATTGCCGTGACCCACAAGGGAAGATGGCGGCCTGCCATGATGATGAGGAGCACCCAGGTTATGGACGTACTGGACAAACTCTACCATTCTTCCAGATGCTCCTCCACCTCCCTTTAATCAAAACCTTCTCCCTCACTGAATCATGTCCTACCAACATCCTTATCTATTGCTGCCCTCAGCAAATGTCTGCCTCCTCCTTCACAGAGAAAACGGAGGCCTTCAGATGCGAACACTCCAAGCTCCTGTTACGTCACCTTCATGCTACTCATGTGGACCCGCCGGTCTCCCCTCAAGAGGAACCTCTGGGGTTCAACCCAATTCCCTCCCTTTCAGAAACAAGACTTCTTCAAGCATCTCTGAGCTTTCCTAAATTCTTCAATCTCATCCTGTACGCCGTAGTCTCCCTTCATCCCTTTAAACAGGCTCAAGGTGATTCTCCTTTAAAAATTAGAATTTAGAATATTAAAAAGACAAGCTTCCAAATCAGTTTGGGAAGCGCTGTCTGTCCATTGACTGGTGACAAGACAGGTAGGTGAGCACACTTTGGGGAGAGGAAGAAGAGCCAGAAACTTGTCTGCTCATCTACAACAATAAATGAAAAGCAAGATGCCTGAAAGGGTCATTTGGGAAGATAGCTGACCAAGAAAATAAATCCAAATTAACCATCTGATGGCCTATAAAATAAGGCTTTAAATATTTTATAGGATCCCGCTTCCCTAAACACGATCTTGATAAGCTGGGAGTCTTCATGTTCCCACCCTCCACCCTCCATAGGAAGTGGTTGATCTGAGTCATCTGTCTTTTCCGCAGCCCGAGTCCAGTTCATTGTGGATTTCATTTCAGATGACAGAGGGGCTGGCACCCCACGTCTCGTCTTCACGGCACTGACTCCCCCCTCCACCCCCTTAGCAGCGGGGAGCCCTCCTAAAAGAACAATAGATTTATAATATGAGCAAAACAAAGGAGTCGGGAATGAACAGCTCCTGGAAATAAGTAGGTCAACGCACGATCAATTTCCCAAATTTCACATTATGTCTGAAAAATGCACCTTTAATCCAGGAATCTGCTTCGGCCCCGTGGGGTAAGGCATGGAAAGTTTAAGTTCCTGCGAGGCTGCTTTATCAGGTAGCCTGAAGTTTACCCTGGAGGTGAAGCAATAAAATGGAAACAAAAAATAATTTAACAGTTTTGCAGTTAGTTTAACCTCGCAACAGCTCCTTCACCGGCTTTCACCTTCCTGGAGCTTGCTGAGCTCATAAAGCTACAAGATGCATTTCAAAGCTATGAATTTGCTAAATAGAACTTCATTTCCTCTTCTTATTAGAGGTAATTAAATTTATTAGACGCCAGTAAAAGCCTTGTAAACAGAAAATATGAATGCTTATAAAAGTCTGCCCTCTCTTTTCAGCCTTGATAATTAAGATGTAACCAGAAAGCAGCTAATAACAGCTCATAATTTATGAGGTGCCGCTCAACCCCGAATCCGAGACATATTGTGGAGGTATTAAACACCGAGATGAAAATAATACCCCACTGAAACACATTATTTATTAAATACATAACCACTCAGAGAAATAAACACATCACACACAGAACTTGATATTTCTGATGGAAACAGGATATACACACCATCTCCTGCCTTGGATATATTACCCATCAAGCCAAATTCTTAAATCAAAGTCACAACTTGTTTAAATGCAAACTGCCCGTGGCAGCCCCAAATTTCCTCTAGACATTCACCTTGATGTCAGTTTTCAAAGACCAAGTCACTGGGAAGGTTTTGCCTTATTGTTGTTTATAACATTCGCGCGAGAAAAGAAATCCCCCCAGCAAGCATGAGAGAAAGAGAAACCGAGGGAAGACAAGGAAAAGATTCTAAAGAGAATAGCAAGAATCATAAATAAATGAAAACATTTCCCTCCCTCCAGCACAGATGCACTTAGAACCAACTGCACACGCGATGCCCCCACCCAATGTTAGCTGACCCCAAATGGAATCCTTTTATCGCAGGTGAAGAATGTACATTATTATCTTTATCAATAGTCTAGCTGAAACGTGTACTTGAGAATAAATGGGAGGTGGGAATTTTAAACACCATATTTTGTCAGTTCAAAGATGCCCTTGATGATAAGGTGCAAGACTATTTTATGTATCATTGAGAAAGAAGAACTAAAACCCTGCAAATTCAACTATGACATGTCACTGCTGCATCCCAATGTCAGAGACATTAAATAGCAGGGGGTCAAGAAAGGCCTCACTTGAAGGTGACAGTGGAGGAAGAGTCTAAGAAGGTGAGGGAGCTGCGTGGATATCTGGGAGAAGAGTGCCGGCAGACCAAAGAGCCAGGGCAAAGGCCCTGTGGTGATTCCTTGGTTCAGGGAAGCCAAAGTGAACAGTGCAGAGAGATGGCAGGGGTGGAGAGTGGGGGTGGACAGAGTCATAGGAGATGAGTTCAGAGAGGTGAGAACAAATATAAAAGCTTCCTCTAGTTTCCTGTGAAGTTGAACACAAATTTTAAAATATTCTTTAAAAAATTTGGGGGGTGGTGTTATCTATCAATTTCACTCCAAAACCCTACCAGAGGAGCTTCTAGAATAGTTTAAGAATCGATGTGCCTTAGCATCCCCGTCATCTCTATAGGTGATCCTCCTCCTAGATCCCCCTTCTCATGTAGACTTGATCTCTGAAAGCTGTTCACTCGTCCAGTTCATTCAGAGGGGACGTGTTCATGGGATCGCCTCCAAGCTATGAAGGGCATGGACTGCTTTCAAACCGGGGGGTTCATGAGATAGCACCTTTGTTTTTCATCAGAGATCAGAAATTGCTCTTTTATACAATAATGCTCATTAAGAAATGCCCCTGGACCCCAAATAGTAACCACCCAGCACCAAAGAGCAAAGTTTCTCATTGGAAAAGCTACGTTTCTCTTTTTTGAGCAATTGCGGGGAGCCTTGCATTGTGCTCAAAGCTTTGTGTCCTTTTTCTCTGTCTCTTTTTTAACCCTCAAACAACGCTATGTTGTGGGTGCTCTTAGGAGCCCCAATTAGAAGAAGGGAAAAGGGGGCACAGAGAGGTTAAGCATCTTGTGCGCGGTCACGCTGGTGTGTGTTGTGTGCGTTGTGTGCGTGCAGAGGGGATGTCAGCTGGGACTGGAATCTGGGTCACATTCCCCCCTGAGCTCAGGTCTCTAACCACTGTGCTAGAGTGCGTGCCTCTCAGATGGCCGTGGCTGGGAGGAACTCTGCCTCCTGTCTTTACTAGGCCCTAGTGTCTTTCATGGCTGGTGGAACCAAGAACCTGGGCGAAACTGAAAAATGGTGCTAAGGTCAAGCTGGGAGAGATGGAGGGTCAGTGCTCCCCGGCTCTGGAGCCAGACTGCCTGGGTTTGAATTCCGTCTCTGCCATCTCCTAGCTGGGTCCCCAGCCACAGGGTTCCCAGGACGCTTAGGAGCTCAGCCTCGGCCCATGCATCCCATAGGCCATTTCAGATGACCAAAGGTCAAAGTCTCCTGCCAATGAGTGGGGACAGATGGGTCTCCTTCTGGCAGGATTCATGAGGATACAGCAGCAAAGCCCAGGGGAAGTTGGTTCCTGCAGGGTGGGCATTGTCCTGAGGTACAAGCAGGAGTGAGCTTTGTGCTTCAGGCGTGGAGTCCCCTCTTAGGAGGGATCCACACACGAAATCACGTACAACTCCTCCTAGGAGTCCCCTACGGGGGCGCCATGTTGGAAATTGGCACACTGTCTTTTATTTTGTCTTTTTGTTTAATTTTTTTTAAAGTAAGCTCTAGGTCCCTGTTAGGGATCGAACTCACAATCCCGAGATCCAGAGTCACATGCTCTACCAACTGAGCCAGCCAGGTGCCCCTGTTTAACTTTAACTTTTTATTTTGGAACAATTATAGACTCACAAAAAGTTGCAAAAAAAAAAAAAAAATGTACAGGGAGTCCCAGCCAGTTTTCCCAGATTGTAACATCTCATATAACTGATACAGGACATCAAAGCCAAGAAACTGACAGAGCTGAGAGGTGATTCCAGTTTCATAGGGGGTGTGTGTGCGTGCGTGGGTGTGTGCACATAGACAGTTCTCAACAATCGTGTCACCTGTGTAGCTTCATGTGACCACCACGATCAAGGTACAGAGCTGTTCCAACACCACGCGGCTCCCCCGTGCTGCCCCCGAGAAGCCCCTCCTTCTCATCCCTCACCTCTAGTGACCATCAATCCATTCTCCGGCTCTATACTTTTGTTAGCTCGGGAAAGTTATATAATAGATGGAATTGTTTATTTATACACATTTCCAGCATATAACAGATTGGATTTTGTGATCAGCATAAGTCCCCTGAGAACCATCCAAGTTGTTGTGTGTATTGATAGTCGATTGCTTTTTTATTGCTCAGTAGTATTCCATGGCGTGGATGTACTGATGTTTATTCACTCCCGGAAGGTTGTTTACATTTTGGGGCTATTATGAATAATAGCTATGATCATGTGCATACAGGTTTTGTGTGAATATAGATTTCCCTCCTGGGTGACAAATGGTCAAGAGCGCAATTGCCAGGTCACATGCTAACGGCATGCTTAGTTTTATAAGAAACCGCCCAACTCTTTTTCAGAGTGGCTGTGGCTTCTTACGTTCCCACCAGCAGTGGACAAGGGATCCAGTTTCTCCACATTCTTGCCAGCATTAGGTGTTACCACTACTTTTAAAATGGCAGCCATAGGGGCGCCTGGGTGGCTCAGTCGGTTAAGCGTCCGACTCTGGACCTCAGCTCAGGTCATGATCTCAGGGTCGTGAGATCGAGCCCCACATCGGGCTCTGCGCTCAGTGGAGAGTCTGCTTGGGATTCTTTCTCCCTTTGCCCCTCCAACTGCTCACGCTTGCAGCCTCTCTCTCTCTCAAATAGATAAATAAATAAATAAAATCTTAAAAATGAAATAAAATGGCAGCCATTGTCATAGACGTGTAGGGGTACATCTTGTGGTCTTATTTGCATTTCTCTAATGGCAAATGCTATTGGCCATCTTGTCATGGGCTCATTCACCACCTGCATGTCCTCTCTGTGGTTTTACAGTGGAACACCAGGTGTAGCAGCCGGCTTGTGATTTAAGCCACGTGGTAACTTCCGGAATGAGGGAACAGAGACGCTGGTCCTGTCTCCTTCCACCCCGGGCTGTGTACCCACCGAGTGTAATTTGGGGAGGGAATCATCAGGCCGTCCTGCCCTTATGTTTGTGTTTGCCGAGCACGCATACCTGGGTTAAATGTCAATGGTTTGACAGCAGCGTCTTGCTGGCCTTATGACCCCAGGCCAGTGGGGTCTGAAATTGTCAACCCGAGCCCACGGCTCCAGGTCCGTGTCCGCCGAGGTCTTCCAGCCTTCCCTCACCCTCCACGGGCCAAGGTGGCTTGTTGTTTGTGATTTTGCTCTCTGGAGACATTGCTGGGCCTGGGTCCCCACTGAGTGCCCCCTGCTTGGAGGAGGCCTTGCCTTGCTCCTTCCTTGGGCTGCTTCCTTGGCCTCCTGTAGACCCCTGCTTCCAAGCCCCAACCACCAGCTGCGATGCCTTGGCTACCCTCCCAGCACCTCCTTGATCGAATGCCTCTTTGGCACATGAATGTTGCTGGCCAAATTCTCCCCGGCCCCACCCAGGCTCAGCTTGGTCCTCTGCCTGCCACTGAGGTCCGCTGGGCTCATGCCAGCATACCTAAGACACAGCATCAGAGCCACGGAAGGATTCAGGACGTCGTACAACATCGGGTGTGGCAGGAACAGAGGGGAGAAGCAAGTTTGGGGAGGCGAGGCTTGGGGGAGAGGTTAGGCGTAGGTTGCAAGCTGTGGCCAGAAAGTCCTAGTGGAGATACTACCATAGGGTGATGATCAGACTCATTTCCCTCTAACAGCCGGCCAACGGGTGCTTACTGAGTCCTTCCTATGTGTCAGATAAAAGTTCGGTGGATTGGTAGCCAATAAATATTAACTGATCCGGGGGTAGGGAGTGTTATTCTGAGTTTGACGGAATGCACTAAAATGGAAGATTCGATGCTGTGAGCTCTTCCCTCCAGTATTTGATAGTCCACTAAGGAAGCCAAATCTGACAGGTAAAATCATATTCCTAAACTCTCCGGTGACAGAACGAGCAAAAATGGTCCACATGGAGTGACTTACAAGTGAGTCAAGGATCCGGGTGGCAAGAGAGGCCATGGGGAAGGAAGGACCCGGGGCACTCCTGCAGAGTCTGGACAGCAGAAGCTTTCGGAGGTGGAAAGAACAGAACAGCGCATCAAGGGATGGAGAACACATCCACGGACACTTGGCAGCTTGGTTTCAACGCTCACGTCGGAACGTAAATGAGCAATTTGGAATTCCTTCTCGGAAACGCTAAGAGCCAGAGGCTCCTGGGTAGGAAGTCAATTGCAGGAGAAGAGCAACAGGGTTCTCCTGACCCTTTATAATGACACATTAGTCAGCCCGGTAAGTTGGAGAGCATAGACACCCCCGTCCCACCCCCCATCCCCGGAAGAACAAAAAATCAGAGACCAGATCACGACCTCTCCTAATGAGGCACTAGAATCATTCCCAGCCCTGCTATAGGAGCAGAGGGCTCAGGAGCACTCAGACAAGATCCTTTGCCTGTCTGCTTGGCAGTTCTACTTGGAAGCTCAGGCTGGGCTCGCTCCCCTGCAGACCTGTCCTCTGCGGAGTCGAGATGCCCAAACCTGAAAGCCGAGGGGCCGCTGTCCACCCCCTCGGGATGGCCTCCCCCGGCCTGCATCATGCAGGCATCTTTACTTCAGGAAGAGCCTTGGGTTTGGCTCTTGATTCTGTTTCGCCCCTTCATAGAGTTGCCCTCGAATGCTTCTTTTCCCATACAACGTTATTTTATAAAAACAAGGGACGGGCCAGATTTGGCCGTAGGCTGCAATTTGCTGACTCCTGCTCTAGATTTTACTACTGGGACTTTTGCTTGACCTGTGTGTTTGGGGTGATCCATCTTGGCCTCTTTGATTTTAATATCCTGCACCATGAATTCCAAGGGCCTGTTTGGGTAGTTCAAAATCACCAAACTTTCGTGGACCTTTGGGGCCCCAGGGAAAAAGGATGAATGGCACACAAACTATTTTCCAGACTAACAACATTTCTTCTTTCTGGGCTGGAATCGGAGGGGTAGGCCTTTCTTGTTTTTGTGAGCCATCTGGAACTGTCTTCTTCTTCAACATATTTGGGTTTATTTGGGAGGCGGGTCCAAGAATGTTCATATTTTTCCCAAATCTTAGTACACACCAGGAGCTTGAAATCCAATTCCTAGAATTTGCCTTAAATAACATAATTTCTCCCATCTGGGCTTTAACTACTCCAACTGTAAAATGGGTGCGATGTGTAAACACTTCTCTTTGGGAGACAGGCCTTTGCAAATGTGGTTAAGTATGGCTTCTTTGGCCAAACTCCTTATTCTCAGGCTCTGGATTCAAATGAGCAAGGGGCTGAGATTGGAAATGCTGGTTAAGAGCAGGACAGGGACATTGTGTCCCTACCTAGCACAGAGTCTGGTATTTAGGAGGGCATCAACGAGCGTTCGAAGGATCCGTTTCGGCTAAGGCGGAGAAGATGGGTCAACCAAGTGTTGGCAATATGGCAGCCCAAGGCAGGCCCGGGGCCTCGGCCCTCGCTTCCCCACCTGCCTCTTCCACCTTGAGCTCGACAAGTTTTGCCCCAGTGAGGAGGCCCCTGACAGAGCCACACTTACGCTGCTCTGCATGGGCAGACTTTTGCTGGCCCGAGGCTGTCAAATTCACTTCGATGTTGGCCTCAGCTGGGGCTTCATGCTTTCAGAAAAATTTCCCCCACTGCCTTTCACTTGAGGCAGGGATGCCTCTCCCATTCTGCACGCACAACTCACTTAATGGGCACAAAGAAATGGGAGAAAGCTCAGGGAAAAAAAAAAATAATAATAACAACCCGCCCCAGTCTAAACCTCGGGAACTCTAACAGGGTCTGCATCTCTTTAAAAACTATACACAGACATTTCTGGTCGAAGTGAAACCATGCTTTTCACAGAGAACTGGAGACAGCAAATGAAGCCTTAGTCATACACAGTTAGTTTCAAACTTATGTTCCTGCTCACAGGGAGAAATCAATGTACAGTATATTAAAAACAATCACTGTGGCCCTTCAATGATCCAATAGTTTAGCTTTGAA
Organism: Phoca vitulina; assembly: GCF_004348235.1. Lineage (NCBI taxonomy): Eukaryota > Metazoa > Chordata > Mammalia > Carnivora > Phocidae > Phoca > Phoca vitulina. The sequence goes on along the minus strand of NW_022589733.1, from coordinate 7,182,607 downwards.
TGCATTCAAGCTAATGGGAGCTCTAATGGCTTCTGACAGATCATTCCATTGATCAAGAGGCATGTATGAAATACGCTGCCTACTAAACTCTGTTTTGATTTCGAGAAAAGAAAACTAAACGTCCATGGTAAACAGCGCTTGATTGTTCACATGCTCACCGAGGGGCCGCTCTGCCTGACCCTGCTCGGGAGCCGCGGAGGGGAGGACAATGGGAATCCTATATACCTGGCCTGCTTTTTCCCCGGCTCTAATCAAGGCGTAATCAACTGGAAATCTCTGTCTGAAGCGTTGGGGGGCGGGGGGCAGGAGGGTGACCAGAGGACCAGTTTTCTGTGCTGGACGAGTTACGAGGGGTAGCTTGAGCTGCTCTGAGAAACTGACTCAGCCCTTCTGGGGCGCTGGGGTTGTGAGGTTAACAGTGCGCACTCCAAAGTGAAAAATGGGATTCCCTATTGGGAAGGACGGGCGGGGTTTTCAGCAGGGGATGACGGTTTTACAAAGAAACTAAAGAAAGCATGCTCCCTCCATCTCGGTGCCCTGGCGCTGAACATACCTATCTGAAGGTATGGGAATTTTTGCAGGATGCATGGGATCTGAAAACAGATTTAATTTTTTTTTTTTTTTTAAGTAGACTCCATGCTGGGCGTGGCTTGAACTCACAACCCTGAGATCAAGACCTGAGCTTGAGGTCAAGAGTCAGCTGTTTAACCTTTTAACCGAATGAGCCACCCAGGCGCTGTGGGGTCTGAAAAACTTTCAAAAGGGGCCATGACACTGTTCTTTGAGACTAGTGTGCAGAAGGCGTTCACACTCCCCCCATGTTCTAGCCGCCTGTGGGGGTCCGCACTGTGAGCCGAGCACCGCTGCTATGTTACTCTGGTCTTGCAGGAGGGAAGCTGATGAAAATGTACGCCAGTCCTTCCATTGCCCACTCGAATCCAACCGATCTCACAGAATAATCATGATCTTGCTTCCTTGCCTTTGCACGGGGCTTCAGCGTTTACAAGTCCTTCCACAGCCGTCTCCATCCGGGGTGCCCTGCGCGATGCCCAGAAGCTTCTCCCGAGGGGTTTGATTCTGCTTGCCGACCCTCTCCTTGTTCCAGAAGCTGGGAAGGGCAAGCAGGATGCCCTTGAACATGGGCACCGCTAAAGCGCATGCTGATCCCTGGTCTTTTCTTTCATCTCTAACACCGGGCAAGGCTGCAGAGGGCCTGAGCGTGGACCGTCGCTAACTAAGCCGGTCCGAATGGCTCTGAGCGCACAGGGTCTGGAACCACCACTGGGCTTCTCCTAAACTTCCCGCAGCATGGCCTTGACCTTCCGGTCCCCACGCGCTCGGCACTTCCCATGGCTCCGCAGGAAGCCACCGCACTTACCCGATTAAAAGCAACAGGAAACCCCCCACGCTGGAAGCCACTTCATTTGTATTGGTGCCATGTTTAGTCAGTGGCTTTTGTAAAATTGATGAATTTTGTCTAAAGGCAGGTGCAGACAGGAAAACAGATCTGTATCTGCTGTTATCCATTTAGCCTGACACACATGTGCGGAGGAAACTATTTTACCTCGATTCTTTCAGGACTGATGAAAAGTAAATGCAAGCCAAGTCATGAACTGCATCATTGGAAAAGAATCACTGAGTCTAAGGCTGGGAGTTAATTAAGGCTTCCCTCCCTGTGAAACAGACTGACCCTGGTGCTCAGACATTCAGAGTCAATAAACAATTGTTGTACACAGATCATCCATTAGAAGGTGATGGCAAGAATTTTTTAAGCAAATCTCAAATTGCAGTGGGTGACCTAATCCTGCTGGAGTAATGGCAGGACTGGAGAATCATTTTTCATAGGACTCATTTATAAAAAGTTCCAAGCCATCTGCCTAGGAAAAAAACGGAAGCTGTGAGGGGCAAATGGGAACATACAGGCGGTCACGTGTTACTCTGGCACGAAGGACGAGACGCAATGTGAATCACTTAACGTGAGCGATCTTGGTGACAGCGCGACCCAGTGAGCTAGGCGTTACCATCATCCCTGTTAAATACACAAAGACTGGGGCATAGAGAGGTCAAGGGACTTGCCCAAGTCCCAAAGCTACCATGGTTATCATAGGAAACTGGGATAACAAACATTATAGCTCATGCCTCACTGAAGACCTGCTACTCCAGGCACTTTGTATGCACAGTATTTTTTTTTTAAAGATTTTATGTATTTGAGATAGAGATAGAGGGAGAAGCAGACTCCCCGCTGAGCAAGGAGCCCCATGCGGGGCTCGATCCCAGGACCCCAGGATCATGACCCGAGCGGAAGGCAGCCGCTTCACCGACTGAGCCCCCCAGGCGCCCCTATGCACAGTATCAAATCTACACAACGACATCAGGTGGTAGACCCATTACTATGATCCCCATTTTGTAGACAAGAAAACACAGGTTCGAAAGGATGGTAGCCTTTGGGTCACACACGGGACCAGGATTCAAAGTGGGGAAGCCAGCAGCCAGAAGCCTCGACTGCCACCCAGGAATCAGAAGGAAAGCTGATCGATGCTAGCGGGGTAAATCGAACGGGGGCGCAGAGGAGACGCGTTTTCGACCTGTGCGAAGGGGCTGGGGGTGAAGGGCTGTGGGCAGGGCTGCCGGGGAGCCAGGCTGCAGTACGCATGGGGCGCTGGGCGCAGGCTTTCTCTTTACTAGTAAGAGTCTGGCAGAGAAGCAGACCCTGCAGACGCTTTCCTGAGGCCCCCAGTCGGCCCGGGAACGTATGGGGGTCTCTCCGGTGAGTGCGAGAGAGGCTGGTGTATCCTTTCCTGACAGCCGGGGAAGCCGGCCTCCGGGTCCCAGCAGCTGCAGGTGCCCCAGTCCTGCAGGAAGTCATTACCCGCGCCTCTCCCGCCTCTCCCCTTCCCCACCCCAGCTTCTACGGCGGCCTGGCGTCCCTGCGGCCGCTCCCAACAGCACAACCGGGCCTTTCCTCCCCCTTTATGGTTGTCAAATTGATTTCACCACCGTGGTACCTATGGCTCTCAATGAGACTTAATTAAAAATACCATTTAATCACAAAGTAACAAAGGCAAACGGGATAAATGGCATTACCACATCAGCACATCCTGATCCGCTCTCTCCTCTCCTGCTCAAGCTGTTTGGAGGAGAATTGCCTTTTCAAATAAGAATCTCCCTGTCTTCCACGCACTTGCCTCTGACAGATCTCCAGAATAAACAGTATTTAGTGTGGCATGGATCCAAATGTATGCAATTTGCCCAGTGGTAAAATCAGCCTTAACTAGAGCAGGGAAGGGAAAAAAAAAAAAAACCAAAAAACCAGTTGCATTCGAAAATAACCTTCCCCTGAAACAGGCAAAAACCCTCTGCTGAAGGTGGGGTGTCCATTAAATAGGGCCTGTGGAATCTCATTTCTAGCATCCCTCAATTCAGTTGGTGATGGATTTAGAAGCTTATTACTAAAACTGTGTCACAAGTGATGCCATGACCCCGCTCTTTTCTGTCTAGCGAGCTCCCCTGACAGGGAAGCTGGGGCCGCGGGAGCTGCTGGGCTGAGGCAGCAGGGCGGGGCACCCCTCATGCACCCGGAGGGGCCCCCAGCACAACCTCCCCATCTCAAGGTCTCGGCCAGCGTGCGGGAGTCCCAGTTAGAACGCTGTGCCTTTGGACAGACCGTCTGCTCTCTCGGAGACACCCTGGAGTCCGGGGTAGCCGGCACCATCTCACGCAGACCCCGTGGGTGTTTCTCGGGCGCCTGGAACCAGGTCCATGCGCCCCCCGGGCTGCATCTCCTCCTCTCCTGGTTTCCCTGCTTCGGCCACGGCGGCGACTGGTTTCCTCCTTGGGCACCTGACTGCCGCACTTTCCTGTGCACGTCCCCGTCCCCTGCTTTCCCTGACCTCCTGATCTGAGCCACCCTTCGTCAGTCCCCAGAGACGCTGTGTCCCCCCCCCCCCTCCCCCAGGGGGCTCCCTTCCAGCACTTACAACCATCTGAAACCGTCTTGTTACTGATCTGCTGGTTTACCATCTGTCTCCCTACTATTTTGGTCACTGCGTGTCCCCAGCACTCGGTATGGGGGTTGGCACAGAGGAGCCCTTGGAAGGCAGGGACGGGGCCTTGGACGCCCAGGGCTCACCAAGCCCGCTGAGCGGTGCTAGGTGGTCAAGGAAGGTTTGTGGGAGGGCAGTAGGGAGGGGAGGTCAGGAGCATCTTAGTGCATAGGGACCTCTCTAGATAGCTGGGACCAGGGGGTGGGGAAGCCAGGCAGGAAGCAAGGGGTGGGGGGCCTGCTGACTCCGGGTGGTCCGGGGGCCAGGCTGTCCACTCCCTCAACCCCACAGGTGGCCCGTGTTCCCAGGAAAGTCCTCCCCTAGCTCTCAGGGGCAACAGGCCTTCCTTTGGCCTTGCAGGAACTGAGTTGACGGCCACTGCCCCCCCATACCCCCCTTCATATTGTCTCCCTCCTTCTACCCACCTGACACCTCCCTGCAGAGCATACGTCATCCTCACCCACGCCGAGCTCACCCTTGCTGAAAGCCATCATCTCTTCTGCGAAAACGAGATCTCACCTTTCAGATTCACTCTAGGTAGTGGTTTCTCCCACCCTGGCGGTGCATCACCTGGCCCCACCTGGAGGACTTCGAGAACCATCTCCGCCTAACCCCACCCAAGCCAAGGAAGCAGGCCCACCCACTAGCGTTGCGAGCGGAAAAGAGCAGGACCTCTCTCAGTTTCTTATCTTATCCTTTTAATATTTTTATTGTTTATGAATGTTTTATCACGTACAAGACATATTACTACAAGGAGTCCACAAATAGAGCTCAAGAGTAACACACACATCGGGGAAAGCACTAAACATGATTACCTATTTCTACCGTAGGGGTGCAAGCAAGCAGGTCTGGAGAGTGCTGACCACTAAGGGTCAGGGTGATGATAAATGATAACAGGGAGCACCCGGGGCCAGGGAGGGCTCACGTCCCCCCCCAGAGCGAGAAGACGCCACCTAGCTCGTTGCCACGCCAGGACGGAGGGCGAGCGCTGCCAGATGTTCTGAATTCTAGAGAGAATGCACACGTTTGTACTTTGTAGGGCATCTCCCAATTCTGAAATATGGGCACCTCATGAAACGTAACACAGAACAAGCACGGGCGCTAAATACAGCAGCAGAGGCTACGCGGCCCGGGCGCCGGGGCTGTGATTTCTCAGTGTCACACGCTCCATACCTCCCGGAGAGCGTGTCATCTCCACGACAGCCCGGTGAGGCCGCACTCCCTCTCTCCTTCACCGACGGGGCTCAGGGCATCAGGGAATTCATGCGTGGTCCGAGGGAACCAAGGCTCCAGACCACGAAGCCCTGGCCGCACTGCGTCAGGCGGCCCTTCGGCGGTCAGCCAGCTCCGTGGATGTGAACGCCACCTTGAACCCGGGGGATTCTGATGGCCGGAGAGAGTCTGCTTCTCCGTGCGCCCCCCTCAGCAGGCAGAAGAGCCTTTCAGCTTCCACACTACGGTAAACCACTACAAGAGAAGGCCCCGGGCTGGGGCGAGGGGCTAACTATTCTCGCGATTTCTGGGGTCACCACAGGGCAGGAGCCAAGCCAGAAAGGGAGAGATGTGACAATGGCGTCACGAGACAAAATCAGCACGAGGGCAGAGGAAGGAGGGGAGGACGCCTACATCGGGTCAGCTCACGGATACAGAAGAATACTAATATTTATCGGGTAGCTAACTACCTGTCAGAAGTTGTTCTACACCCGTAGCTAGGTTATTCTGTTTACTCTTCCCCTTGTGAGTTGGTGCCTTTAGTATCCCCGTCATATGGGTAAGGAAACTGAGGCACAGGACCACGCCGAAAGTCACGGAGCCGGTGCGCATTTTGATCCAGGCACTAAAGCCAGGGCATACACATCGCCTCTCTGATGCATGGATGTCATCAGGACGGGGCACTGGGGCTCCTCGGGCCTCGATCCCACCTGTCATTACACATGGATGAGGGAATTCTAGAAAAATGCATGTGCGGGCTAAATCCATGAAGCAATGCAAACAGGGCCGTGTCTCTTTCGTTAGCTCAGGGAAACTTCCCAATGACAGATGTCAGGTGTATTTTAATTTCCACCACCTCCTCATTCCTGGGAGCAGAGTACAGAACTCGTAACTCGGGCTTTTACTTAGGTCAGGCTCACAGAAGGGACAGTGGCCGCTCTCCAATGACGCGTTTCTCTTTTCATTCCTTCCACCTACGGGGATGGTGGCTACAGACAAGTGGAGAAGAGAATTTCCTGCTCTCAAACTTTTTAGAGAAGCGTTATCCAACAGGTCTTTCCACAATGATGAAAATGTTCTGCTTCTGTGTTGCGCAATACACGAGTCACCAGACACGTGTGGCTTTATTAAGCAGCTGAGGAACGGGATTTTTAATTACAATGGAAACTGGATTTAAGAAGCCACACCCAGCTACGGGCTACCATATTGGACAGCACAGCCTCTAGAGGGCGTGGTGAGAAATGGGGGCGGGGACGGTATCTAGGTTCTGTCTTCCCCCAGATGACTTCAGAGTCTTCTAGAGTTTCTGAAAAGGCTGGGGAAGGTGGAAAGTAGGCTGGGATCTGCCAGAGACGGCCCACCCCTGCCGCCTCGGCCTCTGGGAGCTGAATGGCTCCCATGAAAAATCCAAGTGGGGAAAACAGTATTTTGGGGGCAGGTTCTTGTTTCGTACCAAATCAGATTATAACACTGTGCCATTTTTAAACATTTTAACATTCATGGGCTCCACTGCCTACTCTTTCTAAGGGGACCCAGGTTCTATGATCTAAAGGTCAAGTCTACCCATACTGCCCTTGCCCAAGCCCACGGCAAGGTTGGAGGAAGGAAGCCAAAAATCACTTTTCCTCCTCCACCTAAGACTTGTGCTCCTTCTAGGGTTTTCCTTCCAGAAGCAGACTTCTGAGTTCTGAAACGATGTCTGTGAGATCGAATGGCAGAGGCATCGAAGGATCATCCTTTTCCCAATATGGTCGACATTCTGGCTTCTGATCCACAGGTAAGGTTCGAGCAATTCGGGACTGACACCTGGAAGAGTAGGAAGAGGCAATTAATCCATAGGAAGAAATTCCTGGAAGACCCAAATTCATGGGCAGTTTGGAACGACACTGCCACGCACTCCAAAGACAATGCTTCGCAATGGTAGTGATGAAATCAAAGAATGAGCTCACCAGGCACAATGCAGGTGTTTAGAAGACAGAAGAGCTCTTCTTCGTGGTGCTGGAACTTCTTTTTCTTTTTTCAATTCCCAGCTTTGTATTATCTCTGGTGGCTCCACAGAAGCCAATCACCAGGGAAATTCAGTTACTCTGGCTTTAAAATGGTGAATTATTTTTTCATTATCTCAACTGTTATTTAAAGTGTGTGATTAAGCCATTATCAGATTTAAATGTTTGTGGGATTTCGATGTATTACTAGATTACTGGGAAAGATTAAATTGAATTTACTGCATTAAAACGTCCAAGAATAGATTAAACAATATTACGGGCCGGGATTGACTTTGGAGATTCTAGAGATTTACAAGTGTCCCAGCTTGCTGTGCTCAGAAAAAGGCACTCCAAAGAGAGACGGATTTATAAGGATATATGCAAATAGAGGTTAATAATCATTTCCACTGATGAATAGGTGGGGAAAACTTCCACAAAATTAAATTAAAAGGCTAGCAAGAGTTACTCCCTAAGGAAAACACTTAAATCACGGTTTTTATTAAATGGATTATTCATCAATAGTAGAGAAATTAATTATCATATGCAACTAAATTATAGCCTTGTAGGAAAAAAGTTGGGGTGGCATCATCCCCACCCTGGCAGGCATCTACCTCTCAGAGAGACCAGCTTATTTAAAATTGGTCTGGGAAAGCTCAGTGGCTTTAGCTTTATTCGTCAGAAAAATGAGGATCAGAGAGAATGAAACACAAATTGCAATAAGAAATGAACAATTTCCCAACTCCCTTGGAGCGCACGGCGGGGGAAGCATGTGTACCCAAAAGAAATACTAGGAGTACACTCGAGAAGGAGCTGCGTGGGTCCTTCCCCACTCCCACCTTCTCTGCATCGTTCTCGAAATCCATTAAAAAGTGGCCATCCCCACGATCTGTCTTCTGTGGAGGACGAACTACGAACACATCAAAGGAGGGAAGAGCCCGGCCCTATTTCCGAACCTGATGGTAGAGTAGGTTCCTAGCTAAAAGACATCTTCTTCTCTGGGGAATTATTAATGGTGAGGGGATCCCCACGGGAAAACATACTTCAACTTTATACCTATTTTCTCGTGTGGTTAATTGCTCTGCCAGCATCCTGTGCACGCAATCCGTCGTACATTACACGTAACATTCCAATATATCTTCGGCTCTCCGCGTCAGACCCTGATAATAGCGTCTGTTAACATGCACTAAGTACTATTATGTAGCACATCACTTCATAAATAATAAGATTAGCTGACCTCAGGGCCCCAAGAAGAGTAATGTGTTTAAATGTTCTCATTATTTATTTAAAACAAGAATTAAAGCAACAGAAGCTGCTTTTGACAATCCTCTTAGCATAAATATTAAACTGTTTGCACTGATAAGCCCCACACAGCGCCGAAGAACAGAGGGTGCGTTCTCAGTGATAGGTGTTTGAGACGGTGCCTCTTGGGGTCGTGGTTCTGAGGGTGCGTCTCTGTAGTTCTAGCCATGGTCTCTAAATCACATGAAGGGGATGGAGGCAAATTAATATTCAGGGGGAGCTGCGACTAATTACAAAGGAACTCGGCAAGGCTTTTCAAATTGTGCTCTCTCTCTGCTTCAGGATCACAGAGTAATGCTCAATTCACTAGGTAGGGAAAGTTATTCCAAATTGAGCATCTCAACCTCTCAACGGATAAATTATCTGCGCACACGTTATCCCGGCTGGCAGATTAAAGGCCTATGATAAGTGTCGATCCACCTAGAATATCATAAGGTTTGTAAAAAGTCAATAGAGATGCTTTTTCACCTGTCAAGTGGGTTTGCCCCTTCGCTTTGAGAAAGTATTAAAAATATGAAAGCCTGCTGCACAGGTTTGCTGATGCCATGCTGTATACACTTCATCCCCCAGCTTCTCCTTTGGGTGAAGCTGCTCTGTGATTTCCTGCCCCAAACAAGGGCCTGGCTGGTGTGAGAACGACTTCCTGCCCAGGCCGGCGCTGGGAGGCATATCCTTACAATGAAAAATTCTGTAGTCCTTAAGAAAGAATAAAGCAAATTTGGATATACAAATATGAGATGAGATACCCAAACAGAGGGAACAGTGTGTGCAAAGGCTCTGGGGTAGGAATGTGTCTGGCATGAGGGAGGCACATGAAGGTGGCCAGCATGACTGAAAGGAGCAAAGGATGGACTGGCTGCTCTCCTCACTGGCTCCCCCTGGGCTGGAGGTAGAGGCCTTTGTGGGGTCTCTTCACACTCTTAATTCACAGCTTTCAAGGTCGCTTTCCAACTTCTTTTAATGCCCCGTGCTCCTTGCTGATTTCCAAAAGGTAGTGACAGGGCCCCCGCAGAGGACTCGTTGTTTGAGGTGATGCTTTACCTACGGGTGAGGATGGGCCACCCCCCGCCTCAAATCCTAGTGTCTGGTTCTACATCATGCCAGACTGCGGGACTGAAAGAGAAGGGATCGAGAATGGCTTGAAGGCATAGCCCCTTTTCAGTTTCTTTCTTTTTTTTTTTTAAGACTATTTATTTATTTGAGAGAAACAGCCAGAGAGAGCATGAGCATGGGAGGGGCAGAGGAAGAAGGAGAAGCAGGCTTCCCGCTGAGCAGGGAGCCCGATGTGGGGCTCCATCTCGGGACCCTGGGATCAGGACTTGAGTCGAAGGCAGAGGCTTAACCGACCGAGCCACCCAGGCGCTCCGCCCCTTTTCAGTTTTAATTCCTCCTGCTCAGATCACCCGTTCTGCCTCCTTTTGGCTCATCTCCTATGATGGGGCAGGAGGGAGGTCGAAGCGTCGTGGCGAATGGGGTGCTCTCTGCACACTGGACACCTGCTGCTGTCTGGGGGCAGGACATCCCGGGCGGCTTCTCACCCTTGCAAGCTGAGCCTCAACTTCCTGTCCAGTGGGAGTGAGGATGATGATGAGGAGGAGGATGGTCATAACAGTACTTATTTATGGGGTTGTTGTGAAGGGTAAATGAATTAATACATGCAAGGTGTTCTGAACAGCGCCTGAACATCATAAGCACTCAACAGATATTAAATATTATTATCGCCACCGTTACTTCCACCACGAGGACTAGTGATGGACAGATGATAATGCCAAGAATAGAGCTGTGTCGTCCCTGTGGCAACGCCCTCCCTACCCACTAACTGAGTGGGCGGCCCCTGGACCGGCTCTTTTCTAGGAGAAGCTCTGGAGATATGGAAGCAGCTCTTTCTGGCTCGAATCACATTGAGCCTGAGGCTGAATCCTATCACCATGTGATATGCCTGGACGCTGAGGCTTATGTATTCAAGCTGCTACAACCTCCCAGTGACAGGCTCAAATGCTCCGATTCAGAAAGACTCAACCGTTGTATCCGAAGACCTAGAATTAATAAAAGGTGCTGTCATCGGACTTTCTAAGTGGTGGCTCTTCCAGATTGATTTGGCATTTATAGGGAAGAAAGTCAGATTGTTTCTTAGCACACATACTCTAGAGTTCCTTGCAAAATAAAGGGGCCCTAAGTTCTCTTAGGAAATGTTTTAGGAATGCTGACCACGGCAAACATTTGCAGTCTGTGTCCATCCCTACCTTCTCCACCAAGAGGACTGAAATTTTCCCGTAGGGAAATCCATCCCCTCCCCAGGCCTGGCCACGTGCTTTGGGTGGGACTGTCTCCACCGCTACAGCCCGAGGAGAGCCTTGACCTTGATCCTAATGAGCACATCCCACTCTCCCAGCCACAGGAAGAGGTTTAGGGGGAGGCATATGACCCAATCTAGGGCAGGAGGGAGAGCAAAACCAGAGGACTGGTATGGGAGCTGCAGGAAAAGCCTTTCTTATCTCCTGTGAGCTATCAGGATGCACCAACTGGGAGAGCCACAGTCATTTGGCTAGGTGCAGGAAGGGGCTGGGTCCTGGGCAGTATCGTTTGTAGCTGGATCAAGCCACACCTGAAGCCAGGCATGCTTAGACTTTTTTTAGTTTCACAAGCCATGATTGAATTAGGTTTTCTTGTCACTTGCAACCAAAGAGTCCTGGATGACATGTTCCCCACCTGTCAGTTATTTCCCCCCTTTTTACTACAATATCCATTGCCACGGGCCTGCCTGCCAAGGGGATATGGACAGTCCTGTCTCTAAATTGAGATGCCGCTGCTGACACAGCATAGTATATGCAGGGATCATCCAGGTATGAAAGCAGGAAAACACTGGCTTTTGGTTTTGGTTCCAACGGTATGTCTATTTGGGACAAATTCCTATCCAGAAAACAAGGGTGTGCTGGTATCATCCAAATAGGTCTCTGCATGCAAATAAACCAGTTTCAATGACCACAGCTAGATGACGTTTCTCAAGAAAGTTAAAAAAAAAAAATTCCCCAAAACTCAGTGTTCCCAAGGAGAGTAGATCATTCTGGACCCACCTAAACAGTAAGAAAGTTCTCTTTTCTCTTTCGACTTTGTCCTCTCTATTCCCATCCTAAAGCAAATCCTATTTTTCATGCTTCTTTGGCTAGCAAATAAACTTGGATTTACCCAGAAACCCTGACCCCTTTCATGAAGCATTATAAAGGGAGCAAAGGAAAATAATAAACACGTCATCTCTCTCCCTCCCAAATTCACATTTTTTCGAGATTCCAAGGACTCTGTGAGCCACCCCGCAAAATTCTCACTACGTAGGAATGGTTCTCCCTGAACGACCTGGTGTCCTAACAGGAAGCAACTGAGAGATGTCCCATTGGCTGGCCCGGTAGCAGGCTGCCCAGAGGTCCCCCTTCTCTGCCCACAGGTGTCACTCACATGGGGCCTCCGGACCCCTGATTTCCCCCAGGGCCACACTTGCATCTGGGTGATCGGGATGGCGGCTACATTAGTGAACACTGGTCGCCATGCTAAAATTAACCACTTTAGCTAAAGTGTGTGTTAATTATGGGTATGCAAGCAGTCAATAAAAGGTTAATGCAAAAGTCAAAGGATAAATTTCTTCCCTTATTGCACCACTTCACAGACTAAATGACTAACATTATACTTTGTGTTTTTAATCAATAGGTTTTACAGTAATGTGCTGGCCATTGATTTTAAGAAAACATATACGGTCTTCCTCCTTGTCCCTAAATTTTGCAACAAATAAAGAAGGACAGGTAACATTTCCATAACTCTTGGTGACGTGATATAGATTTCAGGAGAAAGGATTCCTGCTAAGAGAGTCATCAAGATAAGCAAGCTTAAAAAAAAATACAAAAAATGAGAACTTGATGGGGACATATTACCAGGCACACACCGTTGAGGAGACAAGAAAAATAAACTCCTAAGAGGTAATTCTTTAATGGGAAACAGGAGAGCAAAGAGCAACTCCTGCTTAAAACAATTACATTTTGTACGCTGTTTAAACAAAAGACTCTGAATCCACAGCACTGTCTTAATTTGATTTTTTACAACCTGAGAGAGCTGGGGGAGGTGGGTATTCAATCCCCATTTCGAGTGAGGGCTGCCTTACCCACGGTTAACAAGGGGGGAATGGGGGAGCAGGGGCTGGGCCCGGCCTGGGCATCCGGCTGGCTACCCCTTCCACCGCGTTCCATTGTTCTCATGTGCTTCTGTTTGGACTAAAACGGGCCCCGTCCCCAGACTATTTAGCTGTTCTTGACAAATTTAGATATTCAGGAGATTCCAAACCATTTCAGGGCAAAAGGAGGAGCAAAACTTTTTTTTTTTCCCTTCAAGTTCTAGAAGAACTATTATCACAGCAAACGACTGACAAAACTTCCTTTTCGCTCTGATGACTTGGCAGTTCTTACGGCATAAGCATCTATGGTCTATAGAAATGAAAGATACATGTTCATCTTTTAGGAGCATAAGCTGCCTCTAATTATATTCCTGGGGTGACCTTGAGAAAAATCGCTCAACCTCTTCGTCTCCTCCGCTGTTACATGAAGTTAATGCTTCTCTGCTTCACCGGGTTATGGGAAGATAAAACCAAATATGTCCATAAAAGCCCTTTAAAATAGGTAAAACACCACACAAATGTGTAATTATGTCTCAATATCCCTTTCCTCTCTGTACAGACACAGGTCTTGCTTTAAAAACCCGGCTGATTATGCAATGTTGGCCAGAGGCGCTCGTAACGCTTATAAATAAAAATGAAAGAGCTCACACTTCTAAAGACTGGAGTGATTTAAACGAACAACTTCACCAGAAAATACCCAGTGAACTAAAAAAGTGCACTTCTCTCCAAGTCAGAGTTCTTTCCAGAATTGTAATTTACAAGGAGGAGCTGACCGTCATTCCGGCTGATGAACAGGAGTCTGGCTTAGGCTATCAGCCCCATCAGAATGCACTCCCTTAAACCGTATAAGCCAGCATGGAGCCTTCGGAGGCCTTGCTCACGCAGCCTACAACTGGTGGCCTCACATTAAATCTACATTTAACTTGCAAAACCCAACTGGCTGGATCAGCATGGAAACAGCAGGAAGTAACGAGGTAATGGGGGCAACCATCTCCTCTATGGCCTTTTATGCTTTGGAGGGAGCAGGAGACCAACAGAGGGCACGAAGTTTTCTCTGTTCTTCCCATTCTCTTTGGGACCATGAGTCACAGCATCTTGCCCTCCAGGGGGATTCCGGTGTTCAAATCTAAGTATTTTTCATATACCATCCCATCTAAATCCCTGACGGTACTTTATGTACAGTTTCAGGGATTTTCACACGTCATTCTGACTCTCGGTGAGGTCTACCTTGAACACGACATTCCAGATCGAACCTTGAGTGAGCGGCCACTCCTCACTGGGCTGTTTCTCATGCTTTGCCCCAAATAATCTGTCTTCGTCAGTGGTAAGAAGAGTTTGTGGTCCAGTTTATAATAATCTCGGCTTGACACTCCAAGTCCTTTCAAAAGAAGTGAGCTAACACATTTATAATTTGTCTTCTCGGACTTTCTGTCATGGCCATCACGGCACTGTGGGCCCCTCTAAAAACAAACAGCAGCAATGGCCTATCTACCGATAGGCAAAGCTGGTGTTATAAAAGCGGCTTCTTAAATGGCTAGAACTCAGTTTACCCACTGCAGAACTACTAAGCAAATCCAACTGCTAAATGAGTTTCAACAAAGGACACGTTCACTTTCTCTTTGAAAGGCTTTTAACCTCTTGCCTCTGGACCACATGTTAATGTTTCCAGATCAGTAAAGTCAACACACATCAGAGCGAGGAAAAGCCAAACTTTGGCCCACAGGTCAGCTTTTTTTTTTTTTTTTTTTTTTTTTTTTTTTTTAGGTCAATGTACCTTTCTAGTTGGTAGTATTTTTCAACCATGACCACTTGAGAGAGAAGGCTTGGCTTAACTTCTAGTTGTGTAAGAATCTACTCTGGGGGTTCACACTTCAGGGAAGATGTGAAGAGCCTAACAGAAGAGTCTGCTGAGGTGGGTTAAAAACCAAATATCCCCAAAATGCTTGTGAATGCTTGTGCATTAAGCCATATGGCCATCTAGCCATTTTTTCCAGAAATCATTGTGCTGTTCAGCATGGATAGCCCTACTGTCTAGATCTTACAGGCAGTCAGCATATTCACAGGGTACCAAGCGTGCGTCCACACTGCCTACCCAACTGGGAAGGGAAGGGAATAGCACAGGCCATGGCCCAGCTGCTGGAAATGACTTGTGTTTTCCACCTTCGTTTGGAACTCAAAAGGCACTTTCCACATGAACAGTGGTTTTCATGGTTCCCAATTCTTCTACTACCTATGATTTCTCTGAAATGGCACATTAATATACTTTATAGCCCAATAACCATGACCATCAGCGTTTTTGGTTTTATTTTGTTAAATGAAAAAAGAAAAAACACAAAACATTTAGAATTCCAACTTGGGACTCCAAGGAGAAATTTCCTTTGATAAGGGTTTCCCACCCTTCTGGCTCATGGAAAGAGGGCTTCTTTCCACTCCAAACACTGCTAAGAGCTTCTCTGGCCAATGGCAAAGCCCCATCAAAGAGGAGAAGACTCTGGGGTAAGGATAAAGGTGCCCAGTTAGTACTTCTGGGAGGTCAGGAGATGAAGAGACATGGGTCACAAGAGCCTCTTGCCGGTATAAAAATCGGGGCTATGTTTTGGTGATGGAATGGCTCCAGGCCACGGTCACACTTTCTTCCAGGCCCAGGAGGGCCAGGCCCTTTCCCCTTCTACTGCCGGTATCAGCCGCCTCCTCCACAGCTTCTTCCCAACCTATGTGGTGACACTGTGTAAGCCTCACGTAACCTTACCCCTCTGAAACTGCTTGCTTAAAAATTTCAGATCGTGTTTGTTGCTGTGGGAGACAACGATAAAGAAATTCTATCTTATGCCAATGCTCCTCCAGTGTTGTCTCTCTCAGATCAAAGGGATAGTAATAATGCTAATAAAAACATTACAAATAGCCAATAATAAATACCGAGTGCCAGGTACTTTATACATCTATTTAAATTAACGTTGGTCCTCAAAATGGAAACTGAGGCCCAGAAGATTAACTAACTCGTCCTAGATTTCACAGCCAAACAAAGGACAGAGTCAGGTTTTGGCAAAATTGCCTGACTCCAAACCTCAAGCTCTTTGCACTATTCCAAAATGCCAACATCAAAAGGATCACTTTGGGCCCTTGTTAAAAATACGGTTTTCCAAAGACACCTAGCCCCAAGTCAGACCCTCCAGAGGAGGGTCCGGTCAGTCTGAATTTTCACAGGTGACTCTTCGGATCAGGCCAGTTTGCACCATGTTAACCTGCCACAAAGGGCCACAAAGAAGCTAAAGTGGAACGTGGAGGGGCGACACGTGGGCCCATAAAGAACTCGCACTATATTCATGTCCATCTCAGAGGACACCAGACTCAGAGCTGGCTCTTGCAGACAAGCGACTTGGCCCCTTAAGCAAGCAACAGGTGACTTCCCGGGATCCGGCACATAGGACAGGTCTCTTGCAGTCCTTCCCTTCCTTCAGGGACTCTGACAGGCCTGGGGAACCACTTAATATGTGAGACTGCTTGGCCCACCGCTGGGGTGTACAGCCAGGGGGTGGAGGGTTGAGAACAATTTCATCCCCAGGTCCATTTGTCGGCTTGCCGGTGCCATAATCATAGTGATGAATGGTCTACCTTGACAGCTCGACATTTAGGAGCTGCTGACCTTTGCTCTCTGGTCACATGATAGGGTCACCTGAAACTTGCCTGACTTCTACCTGGTCAAGGGTAACAATATAAGGGTCAACTAGGCTGGACGATTATATGTATCCAGTCTGAGCTCGCTTGGTCAGGAGCTTTAAGAGAGGCCGGGTTGGGTTCCCTGGCTCACAAAGCTATGGAACCACTGCAGAAATGCGCCCGACAAAAGATATACAATTTCAAAGCAGTCTAGAGTAACTTTCCTTGCAAGGGAATAGAATGAACTCATTATTTTTAAAGGGCAACAATGAAAACAAACACTTTGGAGAAAAATACATTCTGCCAGTGAATCGGCCATTGGGAGGGAAGTGTAGAGGCACAGGTCTTAATGAGTGGTATTAATGCTCTCCTTGCAGCTTGGCAGAAGGTCCAGTTTGATGCAATTACTGGAATGAAACCCCCACCGGCTAGTCTCAAGCCCTCCTTTCAGCCAGAGAATACGGCTTCTCCGCTGTCCGGTCAGCACAGGACCCCACAAGGGACCATGATGGACAAAAGATAACCCTTTCCCAATTTCAGGGCACCCCTGTCACCTGAAACTTAAGTCAAGTTTGC